>NC_042965.1:13988059-14288059 GCF_901001165.1 Salmo trutta
GAGGGTTTCTCCAACAGGTATTCCTATCCACATTCCTAGGCTATTAGGCGTGTATATGAATTGGCCCTAACATTGAAGCCTGTGGTGCTTGTTGACGTATTTGTACATTGGCTGTGAATTGACAGAGGAAACCTGTGCTTGCTCAGAGGGAATCCCCGCTGACGTCATAGGCAGTTGGCAAGTAGAGATAAGAGCCCCACCCTAATGATGCATGAGCCTGTAAGGGATATCCCAAGGCGTTGTCCTGCTTACCTCTGGTCCCACTTACCACTACTGCTCTATCTATCTGGGCCAGCCCAACCAGGCCTGTGTAGGATTGCAAGCTCTCATTACCTGGGGGTGAAGATTCACTCTGGTTTGCACCATTCACAGAAACGTGAGAGCTAACTCGACAGTGCCCATACTGCACCCTCTCATACATTTGTGAATTAGTTAAGCCCCTGTAATCATGGCCATTACCAGTTGTGTTTCCCATTTGGTTTTTGCACTGTTCTAGGCAGTTTTGTAAAACCAGATTCTCCTCCCTCTCTCTCTGCAGGAGGGCACCTCTAAATTTGCCACCCTGGAAATGAACCCTAAACGAGCACAGAGGAGACACCAGCAGCAGAGAGACTTGGTGAGTCTAGATGGGTTTTTTTTAACATGAAATACCAAAATCAACCACTTTATGCTGTTATTGTGTTCATAGCGCCATCTAGTGGTTAGATGAGTGTTATTGCTCCTGTGGTCACTGTTCTCTGATAACTCCTCTCTCTGACTGTCTCTGTCCCAGGGGGTGATGCAGGGGACCATTCCTTACCTGGGCACCTTCCTCACTGACCTGGTCATGATGGACACGGCTATGAAAGACTTCACAGAGGTGAGAGTCTATCTCTATCTACCTCTGGATCCTGTAGCCTCTTCAGTCCACTTGTTAAGTCTCTGTTTATAGCAACATGAATAGTGGCCACGTCTAATTGTTCTTTGTTCTCTATTCCAGAGTGGACTTATTAACTTTGAGAAGCGACGAAAGGTAAATTAAATTCATATGTACCTATGTTAAATAGGTGTTGGTAAACAGGGAGACGCCCTGGTATTATGGTTGTGACCCACCAGAGATGGCTGGCAGAGACTCACCCCCCCCCCTCTCTCTCTTTGCAGGAGTTTGAGGTGATAGCTCAGATTAAGCTTCTGCAGTTGGCGTCCAACAACTACAGTTTCACCCAGGACAGTCTCTTCAGGGATTGGTTCTCAGAAGTGGAGAGACTCAGTGAGACAGAGAGGTGAGGAGAGGCCTAAGGATTTTAATGAAATGTAAAATGAAAAGAATCAAGTCTATATGGGCATACAGTGTTGTCATTTCCATTCCTTTTCTCCATAGCTACACTTTGTCCTGTGAGATTGAACCGCTGTCAGAGTCTGCCAGCAACACTCTCAGAGCCAAGAAGAACGGGGGCATCATGAAACGCTGGAGCGAGTAAGTCCCATATAGTATAGACAACTTTTCACACTATCCCTAAATGTATTATACACTGAACAAAAATATGAGCGCAACATGTAAAGTGTTGGCCCCATGTTTCATGAGCTGAAATAAAAGATCACAGAAATGTGCCATACATGGTAGTGAGCATTTCTCCTTTGCCAAGATAATCCATCCACCTGACAGGTGTGACATATCAAGAAGCTGATGAAACAGCATGATCAGTACACAGGTGCTCCTTGTGCTGTACACAACAAAAGGCCGCTCTACAATGTGCAGTTTTGTCACACAACACAATACAATTGGAATGCTGAATGCAGGAATGTCCACCAGAGCTGTTGCCAGATAATTGAATGTTAATTTCTCTACCATAAGCCGCCTCCAACATCGTTTTAGAGAATTTTGCAGTACGTTCAACTGGCCTCACAATGTCCCAGTTCTTCCATGACCTGCACACTCACCAGACATGTCACCCATTGAGCATGTTTGAGATGCTTTGGATCAACATGTACAACAGCGTGTTCCAGTTCCCGCCAATATCCAGCAACTTCACACAGCCATTGAAGAGGAGTGGGACAACATTCCACAGACCACAATCAACAGCCTAATCAACTCTATGCGAAAGAGATGTCACACTGCATGAGGCAAATGGTGGTCACACAAGATACTGACTGGTTTTCTGATCCACGCCCCTACCTTTTTTTAAGGCATCTGTGACTAACAAATCCTTTGTTCCCAGCTGTGAAATCCAGAGATTAGGGCCTAATGAATTTATTTCAATTGACTGATTTGTATGAACTGTAACTCAGTAAAAATCTTTGAAATTGTTGCATGTTGCGTTTATATTTTTGTTCAGTGTGATTGAAAATGAGTAATGACATTTTTAGCGTACATGCTTACCCGTTGTTTTCCATTGTGTACAGTCTGATGTTTTTAGAGGTCCGGTTCTTATTCGGCTCTGTGTTTTCCTCCATCTCCAGTCGGCAGTTAACTGAGGCCAGCTGCAGCAGTGCAGGAAGCTCCCACTCCAAGTCGTTTGACCAGTCCCACTTCAGACCGTACCAGGGAGGGGGACTTGATAGTGGGGACACCCTCAGCGTCACCTCAGCCGGCTCCAGCGGCTCTGACCTGGAGGATGTCAACGCCAGCTTCCTGTCCGACTCACCGGACGCCCAAGAGAGAAAGGTGAGGAGGCAGGCCATGGTCACATGGGGGGAGGAGAACACTCCCGCCAGATGCAGAGGCATTTCATCATGCCGCACACATCCATCTTGATTTTTTTTTTGAGATACTGAAATTACAGCGTCACTGCAGCAATTTCAGTCCTGACATCGTCATGTCTTTGAATTGATCTTCTATAATGATTAAGGGCCATATGAATTGACACTGCTTCGTGTACTTACTTTACCGGTCAGACTTTTGGCTAACTGTGGCTGTGATTCCCTCTATAGACCTCTACATCCTCAGTAAAACATTCCGTCTCTGCTTTGGGGAAAGAGTGGCAGACTCCTGATCCCAACTTCACGGTACTTCCACTCAGCAGCCTTTTCTTTCTAACCCTCTCACTCTAACACGAGGGGTTTCTTCTTTCTAACCCTCTCTCTCTAACACGAGGGGGTTTCTTCTTTCTAACCCTCTCACTCTAACACGAGGGGTTTCTTCTTTCTAACCCTCTCACTCTAACACGAGGGGGTTTCTTCTTTCTAAACCTCTCACTCTAACACGAGGGGGGTTTCTTCTTTCTAACCCTCTCACTCTAACACGAGGGGGGGTTTCTTCTTTCTAACCCTCTCACTCTAACACTAGGGGGGTTTCTTCTTTCTAACCCTCTCACTCTAACACTAGGGGGGTTTCTTCTTTCTAACCCTCTCACTCTAACACGAGGGGGTTTCTTCTTTCTAACCCTCTCACTCTAACACTAGGGGGGTTTCTTCTTTCTAACCCTCTCACTCTAACACTAGGGGGGTTTCTTCTTTCTAACCCTCTCACTCTAACACGAGGGGGTTTCTTCTTTCTAACCCTCTCACTCTAACACTAGGGGGGTTTCTTCTTTCTAACCCTCTCACTCTAACACAAGGGGGTTTCTTCTTTCTAACCCTCTCACTCTAACACTAGGGGGGTTTCTTCTTTCTAACCCTCTCACTCTAACACGAGGGGGTTTCTTCTTTCTAACCCTCTCACTCTAACACGAGGGGGTTTCTTCTTTCTAACCCTCTCACTCTAACATGAGGGGGTTTCTTCTTTCTAACCCTCTCACTCTAACACAAGGGGGTTTCTTCTTTCTAACCCTCTCACTCTAACACGAGGGGGTTTCTTCTTTCTAACCCTCTCACTCTAACACGAGGGGGTTTCTTCTTTCTAACCCTCTCACTCTAACACGAGGGGGTTTCTTCTTTCTAACCCTCTCACTTTAACACTAGGGGGGTTTCTTCTTTCTAACCCTCCTCACTCTAACACGAGGGGGGTTTCTTCTTTCTAACCCTCTCACTCTAACACGAGGGGGTTTCTTCTTTCTAACCCTCTCACTTTAACACTAGGGGGGTTTCTTCTTTCTAACCTCCTCACTCTAACACGAGGGGTTTTCTTCTTTCTAACCTCCTCACTACCGTCTCATCACAGACATTACTTCTCAGCTTCTCATCCTCGTTATCTTTATACTTACGACTCATACCTTCACATTTCACATTTTATTTGTTTATTGCAGCATGCCACTCTGCAACAGAAGCTTGTTCTGTGGACTGTAAATGGTTGTAATCAATCTCTCTTTCTCTAGTTTTGGGAGTCCACCTCCCTGTCGTCTCTAGACACCTCAGGGATGGGTTCTGGTTCGGGCTCCAGCAGCGCTTCGTCCTCCTCTGTGTCCTCCTCCACTCCTCTCCCAGGCGCCTCCCACTCCCACAAGCGCTCAGTCTCAGCCGTATCCTGCTACTCCACCCTTTCCCTGCCCCGCTACAACCAGCAAGTGGATGACTGCTGCATCATCAGAGTCAGCCTGGAGGTGGACAACGGCAACATGTACAAGAGCATCCTGGTAAGACAAAGGAGGAGGAGCAGGAGAGAGTTATTTTAGATTAGTAGATTCATTTCTTGTGAAATGTTTTCCTTGTGGAAAATGTTAATTGTTAGCAGAGGGCGGCTGATTCAATTAACAATGTGTGAGCCAGAGAAGAGATTTCAGGCAAATCAGTTTTATATGTCAACTAAAAATGTGTTCTTTATCTCCTGGTGCAGGTGACCAGTCAAGACAAGACGCCAGCAGTCATCAGGAAAGCCATGGTGAAACACAACCTGGAGCAAGAGAAAGCTGAGGACTATGAGCTGATGCAGAAAATCTCTGAAGAAAAAGGTAATATGATAATTTACCAAAAATATGTTAAAGGCCCAAAAACCTGATTTCGTGTTTTTTATATTTCCACAATATGAGGTTGGAATAATACTGTGAAATTATGAAAATGATAATAATGCCCATTTAGTGTAAGAGCTGTTTGGAGTTTTGGCCTGCCTGGTGACATCACCAGGGGGTAAATTAGTTAATGGACCAATAAAAAAGAGTTCCAAGCTGCTCTGCCAATAACAGCTGGTTTACTGTTTTCCCCTCCCCACTCAGACCATGCAGTTACAAGCATTTCGCTACACCCTGCAATAACATCTGCTAAACACTTGTATGTGACCAATAAAATTTGATTTGATCCCTCCCAGACAGTCCTAGCAAAATTCTTCCTTGAGAAATGTCTCTTTGCTAATAAGCTATTTTTGTTTCTCTTTGACCATTTTAATTGAAAACAATCACAGTAAGGCACTTAATTGCTATCCCTTCTTAAGAAAAAAAAACAAGTTCATAAAATAGTTCGTAAGTGCAATTCCTCAACAATATTTTAAGATTTAATGATTTTCTTACGAACTTCTCAAATATCTTCTTACAAATCTTAAGATGTTTGTTGCTAGGCATTTGTTTTAGCTTGCGATCTAGCAAGCAATGGCAATTATGTTAGGATATTTCTTACTGAGATTACCGTTCTAAAACGTGTTCTTGGGTTTAAAATAATCAACTGAAACTTTCAGATGAATTTTGTGAGTGAATGATAAAGCAATGTTTAATTGCTTTTATGAGTTTAGCTATCTTTCCAATAACTTTATTTTCAATAATCGAAATTCTTAACTTTTTACTGAAGGAGAAACATAAGAAATAGCGCAAGAAAGTTTCCAATAACTTTTTTGAGGAATAGCAACTTTGCTTAACTTTCTTCTTAAATCTATAGTTAAGGAAAAAATGGCAGTCCCGAAGAACCCGACTCAACCTGCTGAGCTACCGTTCAGGTTACACTTAATTAAAAAATCCTAACTACATTGTAAGTATGATGTCCAGTAGAGGTCGGTGTTTGAAAGCAGCTTGGAATCGAAGAAAGCATTGGAACAACAGCGAAATCAGTGGGATCTCGCTTTTTGCAACACCGGTTTGAAAAAACACGTAAGCTTCGGATGTGGTTGATCACGTGATGATGTTACTTTGAAAATAGTGCCACAGATAGAACAATGAGACAGATATTTCACTGGATGTATAAATGTGAAGCATCCGCTTGGCGTTTCCACTCACGACCAAATATGGTAGTGAGAGGAAGCCCAGTGGCCGGCAGTGGGAGAAGATGGAACGAGATGGATTTTGGCCGACATTCTGCAAATTTTCTCATCGATGAAACATTTCATCTCAATGCAATTTTCAGTTCCCAAAACAAAAATATGTAACAAACAGAGTGGACTAAGTTTTGTAGACTTTACCCTTTGCCAAAGTTTTAAAAAATGGCGTTGTTTAGGAGTGCAAAGGCGAATTTAGTTATTGCACACGCGCACTTCAAAGTAGGCGTTCCCTAACGGAAACATGCAAATGATATTGAGATAAAAATGGCTGCATTGGACCTTATAATACTTTTCATTATCATTCAAACAGATTGTCATTAATAGTATATCAATTTGTTGTTCTTACAACTGACACTTATCTCTAAGTAATTTATGAATTACTTACCTGGAAAACAAATGTTTTTACTAACAAAATATGCACCTCTCCTCTCACCCTATAGAGCTGCGGATCCCAGACAATGCCAACGTTTTCTATGCCATGAACTCTACCGCCAACTATAACTTCGTGCTGAAGAAACGTACCTCATCCAAGACAGGCCGGGCCAAGAGTGTAGCCAGCTCTACACTGCCCCGCATGAAACAGAAGGGCCTGAAAATTGCCAAAGGGATCTTCTGAGGGCGAGTGTCCCAGCTCTCTGTCAGTCTTCTGGATTAAGGCCCTCTAAATCCAGCTACACTAAAGTATCTGAGAACTACACTAGAGACGGAGCCTAGTGGATAACAAGCACTGTCTGCATGCATCATAAGCAGGCAGCAAAGCAGGAGAAGCAATTACCGGTATCAACACAATTGTGTCCAGACCAGGACTCTCCAGACAAGCCTGAAGAGAATGATGTCTTCTTGGCTCAGGCCTTGATTATTGGGAGCTTAACAATGTGCTGTCCCTAACCCTTCGTGCCTGAGTTTGTGTCAATGGTGTTTACAGATATTTGGAATATCTGGTCATGTTAAATACTCTCTTTGACTCTGTGATGATAAGATGGGTGTTAGTAAATATAGTAAAACAGGAGCACAAGGAACATACAGAAAACTAAAGTGGCCTGGTGTGCTATCCCGGTGTGATTAGATAGAGAGGTGCTCCTTTGTAAGTTTGAAGAGTTTACTGCAGATGCTGCCATATGAATATAGGTTAAAGTCTGTGCCCATTTCAGAGCAAACAAGGTGTGAATAGTGTACACTCTATTAAGAGCAGCCAAGAGACACATCTTGTTATATTCAATTCTAACCACTACAAGGAAGAAGGATGTAGCAATGGGGCTCAATATGCTCAAAATAAACATTAGAAAGATTACAGAGAGGTAGGTGTAAAATAAGAGGAAAACGTGATAGAGATACGGTATTATGGTATTTAAAAAATACCCAACTTCACAGCATAATATCAGTATTACTTTGCATTGGACCTTTACGTTTGACGATGTTCCCATTACAGTTAGGCTATTGCTTTAGTTGTTTTTGCCACCCTTTCCTTTGCTATGGGGCTGCTGCTAAATGTACATTTTCTAAAGGTCAATAATTCAGGCATGACTTTGGGACTTTCATACGACTGCATGGTATTGAGTATCACTGAGTGATTCAGGGGCTCAGAGGACAGCATTTCATACCACCCTGTCCCTACTGGACTATCTCTGTATGGAAAACATCCCAGTACTGACAGTGGGTTAGTGGTATCATGTATAATCTGTAACTGCCTGATGATTCCCCTTATGGCTGCCCAATCATGCAAGAGGAGTTAACAATCCTCGCCTCAAAAGAAAGGAGTGCATCAAACCCCAAACAAGCTTTTTCTTACTTACAAGCAGACAGAGTGAGAGTAATGACACCAACTCTGAAATGATTACAAGCATGCCAGTGGTCTTTTTATGTCATGGAATAGATGACCAAAAAGTTTGTCATTTCACTGACATTACATGCCTTTATTGCTCAGTGCTGTATGCTGGTCCCAACCCCTTCAGTTGCTTTTTAAATGTGTGTCCTTTCCTTGATGACCATGATAGGACCATAGAGATGAGTAATAGCAATATGGTGGAAACTCCCCCGTGATGTTGAGTTCTTTTTGGGGGGACATACATAGCATAATGATTGGTTATCTCTTCTGGGCGGTGTCACTGAGGGTATTCAATTAATGCCCCGGACTTCCCCGGGTGAACTGGGTTAGCTTTAATTGCATTAGTTTTGTAACCGGGTTGCCTCTTAGCTGTGAGCCATGTACCCCGTTTTGGCCGATGGCGAAGTTGGCTGAAAACAAAAGTGACGTAGGTTAAGCACATGGTGTAATGACTAGGATTCTGTGTTTTCACATGCAGTAGTGATTGCTTTTGATTAAAAAAAAGGCTTTATCTGCCTTCCCTATGAAAACTAATTAGAAGATTCAAACATATTTTATGGAAAAAGAGATGTATGTTTCTGAACGATGCATGATGCTGCCTTGTTGACAACATGACCGAGCGGCACAAATTACAATTCGATTTGAGAAGGGTACTCCTCCCTCACCGCTTTGGCCCATTCACGTCATGGGCCATAGCCTGGTGCACTTAATCGAACTTCCTCACTGTGATTTGCTCCCTTACACTGTGATTGGGTCTTTGCCGATTACTCCGATTGGCTCTCTTCTATGGAGAGCACTGTGAACACGAATTCTCTCTCTGTCTCACTGTCCATTATGACACAATTAAATGGGGAAAACTCAACCCTGACGGAGAATAGATAGAGGTCCATGTGGTGGTAGAAAATATTTCAGGCCGTGGAGAAAGGTGGCAGCTGGTTTACCCCTCCCTATATGTACCAAAGAGACGAGTAGAGTGGGTGAGGGAGGACGAGGGGTCTGTTACTCTCAAAATACAATATTTGTTTCATTTCTCTATCACTTGCTTTTTCTTGGGGAGAAATTTCTGAGTGTTATGTTCTGAACACTACAACAACATTCTAAGAACCTCAGATACACTGTTCAAGCCAAGGTGGCAGTGTGGTTATTACTGGTTACCCTTGGAGAAACTGGACCACTTTCCTGAATAGTAACAGTAACTAATTTGACTCTTGACATTTGAAATGGTTCAGTATATTTTATGCTTTACATAACTGTGTGTTTACTACCACTTGATTGATCACTGATTGTTTTGTGGTGTTATTCATCATTTACTGGAGCCTGCTTTGCTTTACCTGGAATGACTGGTCCTACTCTGCATATTACTTTGGCAGCATCTGTTGCCATTATCATAGAGTTAAAAACCTTTATATGTATTTGTCTTGTCTCATGAAAATATTAAGATGTCATATGGAATTGTCGTTGTTTATGTATTTGTTGACCTGGCATTATTTATTGGTTTGTACAGAGATTTTGCTATGCATTGTACATTATTTCCTCTTACGTAATTATAGATTCATATATATACTCATGTATATACAAATAAACACTTATGTTTACAAAAGTAAATACTCACTAATTTCACTCGTTGTTTTGGTGTTATTTAGTTCAATCAGGTGAGAAGATGGCTCCTTCCTTGGCAGATGTGATAGTAATGTTCACCCCTGGTATAAACTGATCAACAGTTTGATACCCTCATACAGCCTACACAACAAATTACAGCAATTGAAGAATATTCACAGGAAAGCATCTATGATGAACGTAGGCTACAGTATATTATCCCTGGGATGTCCCTACTCCATTGAAGTTGAATTTGCAATGGTTCAGTTAAGGGTTAGGGGTTAAGGGTAGGGACGTCCCAAGGATCCGCATCCAGGGGGGACCCTGGGAGAGCGCTTGTTTGAAATTGAAAAGTGTCGCGGTAGCTTTTGATAAAGAATAACATCAAGACGAAGCAGCTGCATTATTAGTGGGATGCACTGTTGAGCGTTACATCCCGAGTGGTTCGTGCTGATTGTACGAAGATTGTGACAGCCGGTTAAATGGCGTCCCTTGAGAAAGCAAGAACAAGATGTACAGTGGGGGAAAAAAGTATTTGATCCCCTGCTGATTTTGTACGTTTGCCCACTTACAAAGAAATAATCAGTCTATAATTTTAATGGTAGGTTTATTTGAACAGTGAGAGACAGAATAACAACTAAAAAATCCAGAAAAACACATGTAAAAAAATTTATAAAATGATTTGCATTTTAATGAGGGAAATAAGTATTTGAAATAAGTATTTGAGTATTTTGTCCCACTCCTCTTTGCAGATCTTCTCCAAGTCATTAAGGTTTCGAGGCTGACATTTGACAACTCGAACCTTCAGCTCCCTCCACATATTTTCTATGGGATTAAGGTCTGGAGACTGGCTAGGCCACTCCAGGACCTTAATGTGCTTCTTCTTGAGCCACTCCTTTGTTGCCTTGGCCGTGTGTTTTGGGTCATTGTCATGCTGGAATACCCATCCACGACCCATTTTCAATGCCCTGGCTGAGGGAAGGAGGTTCTCACCCAAGATTTGACGGTACATGGCCCCGTCCATCGTCCCTTTGATGCGGTGAAGTTGTCATGTCCCCTTAGCAGAAAAACACCCCCAAAGCATAATGTTTCCACCTCCATGTTTGACGTTGGAGATGGTGTTCTTGGGGTCATAGGCAGCATTCCTCCTCCTCCAAACACGGCGAGTTGAGTTGATGTCAAAGAGCTCCATTTTGGTCTCATCTGACCACAACACTTTCACCAGTTGTCCTCTGAGTCATTCAGGTGTTCAATGGCAAACTTCAGATGGGCATGTATATGTATTCTTGAGCAGGGGGACCTTGCGTGCGCTGCAGGATTTCAGTCCTTCACGGCGTAGTGTGTTACCAATTGTTTTCTTGGTGACTATGGTCCCAACTGCCTTGAGATCATTGACAAGATCCTCCCGTGTAGTTCTGGGCTGATTCCTCACCGTTCTCATGATTATTGCAACTCCACGAGGTGAGATCTTGCATGGAGCCCCAGGCCGAGGGATATTGACAGTTCTTTTGTGTTTCTTCCATTTGCGAATAATCGCACCAAATGTTGTCACCTTCTCACCAAGCTGCTTGGCGATTGTCTTGTAGCCCATTCCAGCCTTTTGTAGGTCTGCAATCTTGTCCCTGACATCCTTGGAGAGCTCTTTGGTCTTGGCCATGGTGGAGAGTTTGGAATCTGATTGATTGATTGCTTCTGTGGACAGGTGTCTTTTATACAGGTAACAAACTGAGATTAGGAGCACTCCCTTTAAGAGTGTGCTCCTAATCTCAGCTCGTTACCTGTATAAAAGACACCTGGGAGCCAGAAATCTTTCTGATTGAGATGGGGTCAAATACTTATTTCCCTCATTAAAATGCAAATCAATTTATAACATCTTTGACATGCGTTTTTCTCTATATTTTTTTCTTATTCTGTCTCTCACTGTTCAAATAAACCTACCATTAAAATTATGGACTGATCATTTCTTTGTCAGTGGGCAAACATACAAAATCAGCAGGGGATCAAATACTTTTTTCCCCCACTGTATATCTCGTAGTTTTCTAGAACAAAAGGATTTTAACATGACAACGTTCTTGTCATCTTCTGCCCAAACACCTTTTCTTCTCAGTCCTAGTTCAAGTCCTCATGTGATACATGCTGTTGTTCCTCAGAGAAGCTCATGACTCCTGAGATGTTTGCTGAGATCCTGTGTGACGACCTGGACCCAGTGGCCTTAATCCCTGCCATTGCCTCCGCCAGCAGATAGTCCTATCCCACAGACAGCATCCTGGACGAACAGACTGTCCAGATGGTCATCGTCAAGGTAAAACCAAGATTGTTACTTTACCTTACTGTGTGTGCAACGATGAGCTGAGACCAGAGTTAGGAAACTGAGACTCTTAGAGTTAAAGGCGCAATTTGTAGAAATAGCTCCACCATTTCCTGGTTTCGAAAATGTTCACTTGATTTTAGTTTGTCACAGCAAGCAACGTGTAGAGCCCTCAAACACAACTCTGGACCTCGAAGCCAGTTCCACTGCATTTTTTGATTGTTCCCCTCGAATCAGGGACTACTTTAGACCTGGTACACCAGGTGTGTGCAATTAATTATTAGGTAGAACAGAAAACCATCAGGCTCTGGACCTCGTAGTGTAAGAGTTGAGTACCCCTGGTGTAGAGAATTATTTTATCTCCTAAACTGCTGTGAAATATATTTTCTGTTGGAACCTGATGTACAAAACCGAAAGTAAAAAGAAGCTCAAACAAAACGCATGGAGGGGGATATCACAGAAATATCACATATAGAAAGGATCTATTGTGTATCAGACTTGCTTTCAATGAGAATGACAGAGCTATAACTCACATTTCTATCTGAAATCATATAACGGATGTTAAACTGATCGTTAGCTTGAAACATGATTCTTATCTTCACCATAAGCTGAACATTCATGTTGGAAACATCTCGCTGGTGGACCAGATTAAGTGGGATATGTCAGAGAGGAAGAACTCCCCAGAGAAGTTTGCACTGAAACTGCTCAAAGCTTGGCCTAGGGGGAGAGTTTGTCACCACCATCGCTTACAGCATCTGAGGACAACTTAGTTGGCACCAGAGGACATACGCTTTCGGGGTAAGATATACAGATTGATGCTAAGACACACTTGTACCGTACACACACTCAAATATATGCATAGCAAATACTCAAAGCTGTGCTGGTAACAGAGGACTGATCTATCTCCAATTGTTTTTGTATTTGGGTGAAACGTAATAGACAGTCTTGACTCTGTAGAGTCTGTTTGTAAGAATTAGGTGAAAAGTAACTGCCCAAACAATATCAATTACCTCTGTCTCTGTTGGGCTCCTATACTGAAATACCCCTTCCAGCAACATGCTATTTTTCTCTCTGGCTGTGTCTCATGGTTGTGTAAGTAATTTGTTGCGCCTCTTTGTCAGTGGGTGTTACCGCACTGAACTACTGTCCTAAAAATATACCTCATGATCTATCTTACCCAAAGTCTCTTTTAAACAACAGTTTGAAAGTATTGTAAATGAAACTGTCCACTCATTCAATCAAAGTAGTTTGATTTAATGTCATTTTATTAATGTCAGTTACTGATATTCTCTCTGTATATTTGCACTACAGGCGCATGAGACGACTGGCAAACACAGCACCAGCGTGGTAGGTGATGCAAGCGAGAGGTCCTGCTCCTTCAACAAGGCAGACAGTAGGCCATTCGATGAAGTGTGTTGGGACATGCTATGCTAACAGCATTTACACAGGTATTCCTTCAGCCTGTTTACAAGAGCAGATCCTCGTCTTCACCGCTCATCTTAGCTTTCTAGTCTGCGACCTCACCCCCCAATGTGTTTGAGCAAAGCTCCAACACAAACAGCCCCTACAATGTGCTCTCTCCCTCCCCTACAGTGTTTCAGAAAGTATTCACACCCCTGGACTTTTTCCACATTTTCTTGTGTTACAGCCTGAATTTAAAATTGATTAAATATGTTTTTTTTGTGTCACCGGCCTACACACAATACCCCATAATGTCAAAGTGGAATTATGTTTTTACAATTATTTAAAAAATGTAAATCTGAAATGTCTTGATTCAATAAGTATTCAGTTGAAGTCGGAAGATAATATACACCTTAGCCAAATACATTTAAACTCAGTTTTTCCCAATTCCTGACATTTAATCCTAGTAAAAATTCCCTGTCTTAGGTCAGTTAGGATCACCACTTAATTGTAAGAATGTGAAATGTCAGAATAATAGTAGAGAGAATGATTTATTTCAGCTTTTATTTATTTCATCACATTCACAGTGGGTCAGAAGTTTACATACACTCAATTAGTATTTGGTAGCATTGCCTTTAAATTGTTTAACTTGGGTCAAACGTTTTGGGTGGCCTTCCACAAGCTTTCCACAATAAGTTGGGTGAATTTTGGCCCATTCCTCCTGACAGAACTGGTGTAAATGAGTCAGGTTTGTATTCCTCCTTGCTCGCACGTTTTTTCAGTTCTGCTCACAAATTTTCTATAGAATTGAGGTCAGGGCTTTGTGATGGCCACTCCAAGACCTTGACTTTGTTGTCATTAAGCCATTTTGCCACAACTTTGGAAGTATGCTTGGGGTCATTGTCCATTTGGAAGATCCATTTGTGACCAAGCTCTAACTTCCTGACTGATGTCTCGAGATATTGCTTCAATATATCCACATAATTTTCCTGCCTCATGATGCCATCTATTTTGTGAAGTGCACCAGTCCCTCCTGCAGCAAAGCACCCCACAACATAATGCTGCCACCCCAATGCCTCACGGTTGGGATGGTGTTCTTCGGCTTGCAAGTGTCCCCCTTTTTCCTCCAAACATAACGATGGTCATTATGGCCAAACAATTCTATTTTTGTTTCATCAGACAAGAGGACATTGCTCCAAAAAGTATGATCTTTGTCCCCATGTGCAGTTGCAAACCGTAGTCTGGCTTTTTTATGGTGGTTTTGAAGTAGTGGCTTCTTCCTTGCTGAGCGGCCTTTCAGGTTATGTTGATATAGGACTCATTTTACTGTGGATATAGATACTTTTGTACCCGTTTCCTTCAGAATCTTCACAAGGTCCTTTGCTGTTGTTCTGGGACTGATTTGCACTTTTCGCACCAAAGTATGTTCATCTCTAGGAGACAGAACGCATCTCCTTCCTGAGCGGTATGACAGGTGCGTGGTCCCATGGTGTTAATACTTGCGTACTATTGTTTGTACAGATGAACATCATACCTTCAGGCATTTGGAAATTGCTCCCAAGGATGAACCTGACTTGTGGAGGTCTACAATTTTTTTTCTGAGGTCTTGGCTGATTTCTTTTGATTTTCCAATGATGTCAAGCAGAGGTACTGAGTTTGAAGGTAGGCCTTGAAATACATCCACAGGTACACCTCCAATTGACTCAAATTATGTCAATTAGCCTATCAGAAGGTTGTTTTTTTCTTTGTATTATCTTTTACCAGATCTATTGTGTTATATTCTCCTACATTCCTTTCACATTTCCACAAACTTCAAAGGTTTTCATTTCAAATGGTACCAAGAATATGCATATCCTTGCTTCAGGGCCTGAGCTACAGGCAGTTAGATTTGAGTATGTCATTTCAAAGTGTTGGTTAATGGGATATACCATATTCATATCACACCAAGGGAAAAAAGGCCCAGCCAATCAGAATGAGTTTTTGCCCACAAAAGTTCTTTATTACAGACAGAAATACTCCTCAGCACCCAGCATCCACCACCTCCCCCTCCCTCAGACAATCCCGCAGGTGAAGAAGCCAGATATGGAGGTCCTGGGCTTGCGTGGTTATACATGGTCTGCAGTTGCGAGGCCGGTTGGACGTACTGCCAAAATCTCTAAAACAACATTGCAGTCAGCATACCAATTGCACGCTCTCTCAAAACTTGAGACATCTGTGTCATTGCACATTTTAGAGGGTACCTGTATAATGATCATGCTGTTTAATCAGCTTGTTGGTATGCCACAACTTTCAGGTGGATGGATTATCTTGGCAAAGCAAAAATGCTCACTAACAGGGATGTAAACAAATTTGTGCACAACATTTTTGAGAAATAAGCTTTTTGTGCGTATGGAACATTTCTGGGATCTTTAAATTCAACTCATGAAACATGGGACACTACATGTTGCATTTATATTTTTGTTAAGTATATATTGAGCCATCTATATATTTGATTCATAAAAATGGACAATGTACTCAAGCTGAAATATTTTATTTGTACCAAAACACAGTACAGAATTCATATATTTGTATTTACATAGTAAATGTGACATTTGAGTAGAAAAACATGTTAGTATGTAATTGGAACCGATATAATGGCTCTTTTAATTAAAGGTCAATTATATCCTGAAATAATTCTGAGCTCTATAGTCAACACTCGAAGTGTTAGAAGAGACAGACTAAAAACAAGTTATCCGCCAGGCTGCAGCTATTGGCTGTCAAACACAAAATATCACAAATACATACAGTACCGGTCAAAAGTTTTAGAACACCTACTCATTCAAGGGTTTTTCTTTATTTTTACTCTTTTGTACGTGGTAGAATAATAGTGAAGACATCAAAACTATGAAATAACATATATGGAATCATGTAGTAACCAAAAAAGTGTTAAACAAATCAAAATATATATAACTCCTTCAAGACTGTTGGAAAAGAATTCCAAGGGAGGGCTGGTTGAGAGAATGCCAAGAGTGTGCAAAGTTGTCATCAAGGCAAAGGGTGGCTATTTGAAGAATCACAAATATAAAATATATTTTGATTTGTTTAACACTTTTTTGGTTACTACATGATTCCATATATGTTATTTCATAGTTTTGATGTCTTCACTATTATTCTACCACGTACAAAAGAGTAAAAATAAAGAAAAACCCTTGAATGAGTAGGTGTTCTAAAACTTTAGACCGGTAGTGTATTTTACAGTAAAGCAGATATATCAGTGTCCTGCACTGACAAACTGCAGTAAACCAAAAAGTAACTTATCCTCATGGCTTAGATTCACATAATGCAGCACCAAGTTCCCTCCATCCCTTTGCACTGACTGAGAGCACCATGGATGGAACATTATTGAATTAAGTATAGTAATCTTAGAGAGAAATTAAATGTGACGCGATAATGTACTTGATGTCATACATATAAGACTGCGAGTAAGTGTTCATAACATTTGAGAACAAAAAGTGTCCCTGATTGTCAGTGATTAACAGATTTAGCACCTTAATTGCAGTGCCTTAGACATATTTCCCTTTAAGAATAAAGCAAACATGTTTATGCTGCAACATCTCTGGAGTAAATTCTACATCATAATATAGTTAACAAGAACCTCCTGCAATTGGTTGGTACTGGACTGTAGATGGCACTGTATTGTCAGCCCATGGTCTTGAACAACACAACTTCTGACCATAGAACCGAACCCAGTAACAAATAAATACAAGTACATAGCTGCACATGAAGTCCAAACTCTGAGGAAACATTTGAATTTGTGTTTCCCTGAGAAGAAAAAAAGATCTAGTCCATTCAAAGTGTTAAGATCATGATTAAACAAAAACATATTTGAGGAAGAACACACATTTTTTTGGAACTCACTCAAGTAAAGAAATAAAGTCTCTCTCTAAATAGTTTGTTTCTTCAACATTTGGAAGAAGATGAAGAAGCCTCTGTAGATGCAATGGTCTTGTTCCCAAAAATGCACAACATTACAATGTTGTATTTGAAAAGACCATAAGTACGAGAGCATAGTTGGACTAAACTTGGACTTGGGTTTGATCTTGAGACAGCAGCATCACTTAATACTGATTATTCATGCATTTAGGCAACCAAAGAAGTCCATTCCAATATAGCGAGGATACCCCTGTAGTAAATTCATCTCCACAGGATCAAACTTCCAGTACTGCCTCCCTCGGATAAGGTGGGCATAGCCTGTCAAAAAAAATATATATATATTAGCACCTTACACTCGTGGGAATTGACCTACAAGGACTGGGCTATATTGAAATGTTTCTTACAGAAAACATATGCATAACCATGGTAGCAAATAAAAGGGAACAGTTTGGAGATTATGGAAAAATGATTAGACTAAAGGTGTGGACACAACAGTTCACTTGACACAAGACTGAATCCAAACATTACCCTGATTTTTATAGATTTTCTGTGCATTTTACATTTACTGTACTATTTGCTGCATTTATTGATAAAGAAATCTGAAAATATTCTGGATACATTCAGTAACATGCTAAGAATATTCCTGAAAATGTGGGGAAGGTGAAATATTAGACAAAAAAATGACAAGGGTTTGAGTGAGAGGACTAACTGTTGTCTCCAAGTGGCTGCACACCTCTCCAAAATGTGTACAGTTCCCAAGTCATTTCAATGTACTTTTCTGACTCAAAGAAGAGTCTTCAACTTATTTTCTCTCTCCTAGCTGTGCCGTTGAGGAACTAGAGCAAACACACTTGTATTTGTTTTGTTTGAATCACAGCCCTGCAGCCCTGCCTTTCCATAATTACCGTTGTTGTCAATATTCCAAAATTCTAAATCTAGTTACGAGAATGTAAGTTCAGAATTCCAACTGTATATTACATGAGTTTTATGATATGGAAATGTGACGTGCACATTTGGACTCACTGGTGTGTGGCTTGCTTGTATGACATCAAAGTGGTATTTATTATAATCCTCAACGTCTCATCTTTCAAAATACACAGAGCACTCGTAATTTACAGCATTTCTCAGACAACAAACATTTAGCTAAAGTTAGCGGGAGGGATGGGGGAAACTTCTTGCCGCGCGGTGCTCAAGTTCAGAGCGGCTGTCAGTCAAAACCCATACAGCTCTGTGAAGCAGAGACCCTGGGCTCTGACATCATGTATAGCATGTTACAGTACAGGCACTGCGTTCCAATTAAGGTGTTTATCATTGGCCGAATCTGCTATTTTCAACCAATAATTATTCCACCATGGAACATTTCAATGTAGGAATCACCTCAAAATTTAAAGCTGATTGGGTGATTCATTCATAAGATATATTACCGTATTGGTCCTTGAAGGCTGCGTCAACATCACTGGGGATGCCGCTCCAGTCCTGCATGTTGCGAGGGTAGACAGAGTGGACGCGGTTCTCCTTGGGGCTGAACCTCCAGTAGCTGCCTGATTTGAAGAAGTAGGTGTTGTAACTGCTGTCCTGGCCCCAGAGCAGGGCTGCCTGGATGTGGGAGACTGACAGGCCGAGCCTCCGCACAGGTTCTGGCCCTGTGATCTGTCTCTCTGCATCAAACACCCAGTAGCTTTGACCTTTGAGAGAGAGAGAGAACTTCATACAGTAGATGGCCCTGCTGTGGCCCTGCAAGGATCTGGGCTAAGTTTTCATAGTTTCCATAACTATTGGCTATTCAACACTCTTGTCACTTTTGACGTCTGCCTACATGTATATTTACCTGTCTGTATTCAACTTGGGGCTTATCGATACTCATAAGACATGACTAACCACAGCACAGACAGCCAACATCTCTGTCACACACCTTGAAAGAACCAGATACTCCCTGATTGGTCTTCAAAGGCAGCATCAATGCTCTCTGGAATCCCCCTCCAATGGCGGGACGCCAGCGCGGGGTAGCCCACCTCCAGCCGCCCCTCCCGAATGCGCCACACATAGCTTGATTTAAAGAAGAACAGCTCCCCGCGGATCATAGACACAGCATCAAAGTCTGTCTGACAGACGTCAGGCTAGAGACAGAAAGAGGATCAATAGTGCATCACCATACTGTCATATTATATGTATTCTTGTGTGGCTAGTATCTTAGTTGTATTTTATGTCTTATATTATTATTATTTGCCTGTGTAGCACCTCAATACATGAATGGCAAGATGTAACACTCACAATACTACTAATGATCTCATTGGTCTCTTTGGTGATTTGTGGTGATAGTGGAGGTGGGGGCGGGATATGTGGACGATGGCCGTACAGGTATTGGATCCCCAGCTTGTCATCCTCGCTCAGCTCCAGGGGATAGGAGAAGCTGTAATAAGAGGACATCACTGCACCCGGTTCCCGGGAGTGCTGCAGGCCCAGAACATGCCCAAACTCATGAGCAGCCACTTGGAGGAGGTCTGTGCCTGCAGTGGAATCAGGGAGAGGGTCACACCTACGGGGATACACAGTACAACCACAGAGCTGACAACTACTTCCTGACTGTACTAATTTTACATAGAGCTCTATGTAAATCAACTCTTCATACTGCTTGCATGTTCCCTGCCAAGCAAACCCTCACCCATGTAGTTGCCAAGGGTCCATGCTTCATCATAGTCAAAATGGATGTCGCCCTCCCTGTGGGTCTTGGGAAAAAAGGCATGGGCTAGAATGCCCCCAGGCCCGTCAAAGGGCAGGTTATCTCCATGCCAGTACCTACAGTAGAGCTCCATGTCAGGAAAGTGACTTAGTAACTCAGTAACTTGAAATCGGACATTTGAATACACATACTGTACTACTGTACTGACATTTGAATACACTTACTGTACTACTGTACTGACATTTGAATACACTTACTGTACCACATGCGTACCTGGTGAAGTCGATGACAATGTCAGCCTTTCCACTCCTGACCTCAGTGAAGGTGAGGGGTGTGACCTCACTCCACACTCTCAGTGCTTCCTGCAGGACACGCCGCACCTTGTCCTCACCCATCTGCCAGGGGAAGCGAACCACTCTGAGGAAGGAAGAGATAAAGATATAAACATCAGAGACTGTAAACTCCACACACCATCATCTGTGGTCTGTAGAAACACACCATAGACCACATATATACATATATACATATATATATCCTCCCTCTCATCAGTCAATCATGGATAAATAAAAATCAATACAAAATAAAAAAACTGCCCCGTCGCAGACATCGACGTCTTGCTCCCAGACAAATTAAACAACTTTGCTCGCTTTGAGGATAATACAGTGCCACTGACACAGCTCACTACCAAAGCCTGTGGGCTCTCCTTCCCCGTGGCCAACGTGATTAAAACATTTAAATGTGTTAACCCTCGCAGGGCTGCCGGCCCAGACGGCATCCCTAGCCGCGTCCTCAGAGCATGCGCAGACCAGCTGGCTGGTGTTTTTACGGACATATTCAATCAATCCCTATCCCAGTCTGTTGTCCCCACATGCTTCAAGATGGCCACCATTGTTCCTGTTCCCAAGAAAGCTTGCACTCACCTCCGTCATCATGAAGTGCTTTCAGAGACTAGTCAAGGATCATATCACCTCCAACCTACCTGACACCCTAGACCCACTCCAATTTGCTTACTGCCCCAATAGGTCCACTGACGATGCAATCGCCATCACACTGCACACTGCCCTATCCCATCTGGACAAGAGGAACACCTATGTAAGAATGCTATTCATTGACTGCAGCTCAGCATTTAACACCATAGTACTCTCCAAACTCGTCATTAAGCTCGAGACCCTCAGTCTCGACCCCGCCCTGTGCAACTGGGTCCTGGACTTTCTGACGGTCCGCCCCCAGGTGGTAAAGGTAGGAAACAACATCTCTACCCCACTGATCCTCAACACTGGGGCCCCACAAGGGTGCGTTCTCAGCCCTCTCCTGTACTCCCTGTTCACCCATGACTGCGTGGCCATGCACACTTCCAACTCAGTCATCAAGTTTGCAGACGACACTACAGTGGTAGGCTTGATTACCAACAACAACGAGACGGTCTACAGGGAGGAGGTGAGGGCCCTCAGAGTGTGGTGTCAGGAAAATAACCTCTCACTCACCATCAACAATACAAAGGAAATGTTTGTGGACTTCAGGAAACAGCAGAGGGAGCACCCCCCCCCCATCCACATCGATGGGACAGTAGTGGAGAAGGTGGAAAGTTTTAAGTTCCACGGTGTACACATCACGGACAAACTGAAATGGTCCACCCACACAGACAGTGTGGTGAAGAAGGGTCAACAGCGCCTCTTCAACCTCAGGATGCTAAAGAAGTTTGGCTTGTCATCTAAAACACTCACAAACTTTTACAGTTGCACAATCGAGAGCATCCTGTCGGGCTGCATCACCACCTGGTACGGCAACTGCACCGCCCACAACCGCAAGGATCTCTAGAGGGTAGTGTGTTCTGCACAACGCATCACCGAGGGCAGATAGTATATACTGTATTCTGTACCATCTACTGCATCTTGCCTATGCCGCACGGCCATTGCTCAGCCATATATTTCATTTTTTTTTTTAGTTCATATTCTCATTCATCCCTTTACATTTGTGTGTATAAGGTAGTTGTTGTGAATTTGTTAGATTACTTGTTAGATATTACTGCATGGTCGGAACTAGAAGCACAAGCATTTCGCTACACTCGCATTAACATCTGCTAACCATGTGTATGTGACCAATACAATAGAATTTGATTTGATATCTAACCATCAAATCAACAGAGAGGTGTGCTGTTACATAGACCCGCAGGCTCTGTAAGATAATTGTGTATAACAGTCCTCTTCCTTCACCTTTACATGAGCTGTCTCAGGTAAAACCACCCAGTATGATTATTACATTAAAACAAAGAAACTCTTTAGAGAGCTTATGTCAACAATTCAAATTAAATTAGGGAATCATCAAAGAGGTTTATTCATATCAAATGCATGCCTAAGTGGACTATCCAAACTAAAGCCCTTGGCAAACCCAGTGATTCCACTATCCTAAGTATGAGGGCTCCCAATGTAACACTGCCATGACACAGGCGAGCCCTACTCCTATCCCTGGGCACATTAAGACAAATGTATTGCTCAACTCCAGCAGTCTCATTAGCCCATCATGGCTTGCCCCCTCCTCCTCTCTCTGAGTGGCTCTTTAGATACCATGCATTATGATAAAGGACAGCCACAATGAGAGGAACCAGAGGACACAGACAGAGAGGCAGCATCCAGCCGACAGACAGCCCAGCCCAGACACTCCATGCCGTGAGTCTCCGGAGGAGGCAAATTAATAACATCATAGGCTCCTCCTTTTCAGAGACACACATTGTTTTTGAGGCAAACGTGATGAGAGTGCACCTCCTGCTTGCCTTGTTGAGTTAGAATATAAGACCTATGACCAAAACAGGGGACTTAAAAAACAAACAAATGATGGATAGAGTGACACTGGATTCTGGGCATACTGTACCTTTATAACCAGTTGTACTGGCAACTATCCACCAAAACATGTCATATATAAAATGATATTTCCTTGGTTGGGTCCAAGTCCATCTCTAAATACATACAAGCCGTTCAACAGTGTGGTTATACTATGATAATAATAATATCTCCTTACTTGTAGGTGAGGTCAGTCTTCTCCAAGCGCCCCCCGAACAGGACAAAGCGTTTCTGCCTGTGTTTCCCCCTGTAGAGGACATCTTTCAGCATGGGGTAGTCAGGGACGCCACAGCGGGGGCGGTTAGACACCTCAGTGCTGTTAGTTACCAGGGCTGCTCTTATAGGGTCTCCTCTGGTCAAGGCTGTGTCTTTGAGTGTGTTCTGAGGATGGGTGACTCTTCCTCTCTTCTTCAGGTTGTGGAGATCAGACCTCTGGAGCCATCCCTTTGAAAAAGCAAGCACATGAGCAACATTTATTAGAAAAATAATTTAAAAATCATTAGAGAACACCAGATTTGGTAGAAATATGTATCCAAATGCATTACTTTTTATTATAATCCATACATACATTGACATTGGGGTGGCAGGTAGCCTAGAGCGTTGGACTAGTAATCGAAAGGTTGCAAGATTGAATCCCCGAGCTGACAAGGTAAAAATCTGTCATTCTGCCCCTGAACAAGGCACTGTTCCTAGGCCGTCATTGAAAATAAGAATTTGTTCATAACTGACTTGCCTAGTTAAATAAAGGTAAAATAAAAATAAAAACATTGCCTAAACATGATTGCCTGTAAATATTTCTGAAGGTGGGAGTATGAGAGGTCAAAAATAACTGAAAATCTTGTGGGCTTGGAGCTTACTGTACTGTCAGTTATCATTACACATAGGAACTAGTGCAGTAAATTTCCCCCTGCAGAACCCAGAGGAAATGGCTCTGCTCATTAACTCATACCTCGAGCGTAAATTACAGAAAGGAGAAATTCTGTCAGTGGCACAGCGTCTCCATGGCTTTTTGAAGTTGTACAATTGCAGGCCTTTTACAGCTCCTGCAGCATTGCAATTCAGGGGCCATTGTGATGTATTCATGATCAAAAAAGGGTTTATGGTACATTTCCTCTGACACTGCTACTGTAAAACACATTCAATTTCCTAATACACTAAGAACATGAGATGGTAGTGTACTGCAGTGTCTTCTAAATGAACGATAGATACCAGATAATCATTCTGTCATTGGGTTAAGATACCATGTTACTGAAGTGGCCACCCTCCCTCTAGTAGCTAACTTCTGCTCTGTGAGGCTATAGTGTTGTGGAGTTGTGGGGTGACTGATAGCTGCAAAAATGTGTTGTGCATTTTTGTGGTAAAAATGTGGCACCGGTGTAGATTGATGTGCCCTGAAAACATTTAGATATGGAGCCACCACAGACTTGGCCACTGTGGGCGTGGAAGCATTTTTTTTTAAATGGGCACCAACAGTAAAACTTTTTGGGAATTCAGAAGGACTGTTTTAAGATAAAGGCTCCACATTTGGCACAGAGGTAGATTTATGAACACTGAATACATTTAGCTATGGATCCACCCCAGATTTGACCCCTGGAGGGCATGGCAGCCATTTTACAAAATGTCTACTGTCGGTAATACAATGTTAGAGTTTTGGAGGACTTTATTTTAGATAAACACACCAAGTTTGACACAGAGGTATATTCATGTACCCTGAAACAATTTAGAAATGAAGCCCGCACAGATTTGGCCTCTGGGGGTCATGGCAGTCAACTTATGAAATGGCCGCAGATGGTAATACAATTTACATTTCAGAAGGCCTATTTTGAGATTTACACACCAAATGTGGCACAGAGGTAGATTGAGGTATGCTGAAAATATTAAGATATGGAGCCACAATTATTTTACTAAAAGGCTGCAGACTGTGCCACTATTTTACAAACCTTTAATCTACAAAAAGTTATCGCCTATACCAAGTCATATTTCTGGGCTATACTTCTTGCTCTGGATATCCTCAAAACCAAAATGTTTCACAGTAACACACAGTATATTACAAAGAGTACAGAAGGAAACAAAGCAGTCATGTAGGTCAATTTTTTTAAATTAGTGTAGCGGAGATGAGGTAGAATGCATGAGGTACTGAATTCGGATTAAAATCACCCTAGGCCAAGCACAGAATATTTATTTTGGTTCTGACGTTTGGTTCTGGAGGTGGAGACTGGGGTTCACATCCTACCAGTTACATAAGCATGTAAACAAATGTCTACTAAAGCTACTTTGCAATGCCCATATCAGAAGCAAATTCAGATGGCTGCCTTGGCCCCCTTGGGCCAAATCTGTTGTGGCTCCATATATATATCTTGTCAGGGTACATAAATCTACCTCTGTGCCATATCTGGTGTGTTTACAAAAGAAACTGTTTAGAATTGTGACATTGTATTACCGACAGTGGCCATTTTGTAAGATGGCCGCCACGGCCCACAGGGGCCAAATCTATGGTGGCTCCATATCTTAATCTTTTCAGGCTACACAAATCTACCTCTGTGTCAAATGTGGTGTGCTTGCCTCAATATAGTCCTTCTGAATATTAAAATAGTATTACCCTATGCGGCCATTTAGAAAATGGCTGCCACGCCCCCCATGGGCAAAATCTGGGGGGGCTTCATATCTAAATATTTTCAGGGTCTATAAATCTACCTATGTGCCAAATTTGGTGTTTTTATCACTAAATGTGCTTAGCTGTCCCACTACAACGGGAACAATGCCCAGCAGGATTTGTGGAATGTGCTCCAGACCTCAAAACGAGAGGGCCTTACCCTGAGTTATGTGCCCCTAAACAAGGGGAGGAACACTATGCAGAACTCTCAGTCTTTCACCTGCATTTCACTTTGTAGAGTTTGCAAACTGGAATTCAACTTAATATATGGATGTTAGGGTTGCTCTCTAATCTAGTTTGGTGATAAGACATATATACACCCAACAGCATGATGAGAAAGGAAGTGTGGGCTATCTACAGTACATTGTAAATCATGGCTAACAGGCAGTAGAAGTGTGCACTCAACATGTTTCAAAGAGAGAAATGAGAAGAGGAATGAGTGTTGTTGACAAGTTATCCCCCCTCATCAATCAAATGAACCAGTCTAGCCCCTGAGATGAGAGAAAGCACAGCTCCTCCCCTCAGACTCCCAACAGGGTAAAGGTAAAAGTTCACTTCCATGGTGTCACGGGTTGAACCGAAAACTTTGACTGTCCTCAATTTGCATGCCTTTGTTTACATTTACAGCATGTATTGTATATGGTGTTCTGTGTGTATACCCATTGTGCGTACAGGCTGGACACATGTGTAATTATGTACAGATGTAGTGTATACCCAGTACACAGTGGTGTTGTGCTTTCACTGCTTTGGCTGCCACTCAGTCAGTCCATCATCTTCTGTTCTGATGACTATGCAAATAGCCTATTTTTTAACTAGTACACCCCGAAAGTGGGCATCTAGGTGATTCAGGCTGTTTTATCATTGTGTGTGTGAACCAATGTGTTTTTGGAGGGGGATTCATTACATGTATGGACACATCTGGCTTCTGGTAACAGTGATGACAAGATCTCTGAGCCATTGGGGTGGAGGGGATCTGGCAGAGTGGTATTCAAAGAGCACAACTCAACATGTCTGTACAAGGCGCCTCTGAAAAGTTTCTCCATCTATATTAAAGCCCTGACATTATAACATGTGGACATTCTGTCAGATCTCACTATGTCTTGTAAGAACTTAGAAGGAGGATACTGTTACCCGTTCCTATTAGAACAATACTAGAGGGTATTTTCTGCAAACTGAGCAACTTGGTAAGCATGCTGGAGTGAATCTACTTATGAAGAGAGAAACTGGTCTTCTTGAGTGAATGTTTACATGAGACATCAGATGTGGTCTGGATTTGGAGAGTGCATATATACAACTGAGTAAATAAAGACAAACTATTTCACTGTAACAGGAAAGAGGATTAAACTCATGAGGTGAGAGATAGATGCACCACTATCAATAAATTCATTGGTATCTGCCTCCTTATCCCCCTTAATCGAATACATCAGCCACAATCAGTAGCACCAGGCAATGGAAGATATATTACAAATTCCCTGGGTACTTACTGTGCTCTCTTATCTTTCCTGGCAAACAAACTTCCTCGTGCGGAGCTGAGAATCAAGGGGATGATGCCACTCTCACCTTGCATGAATTGATCGTATTCATTTTCTCAGGTTTTATGGTCCTCAGGAACCCTCCTCTGTTTTGCAGATGCTTTACAGAAACCAATCACCTTTCAAGAGGGAGGGCTTTTCAAAGCGTTCTAACTTTTCATTCCATCGGAGCCTTCCAGTGATGTGGAGCTGCTGTAGCCTAATTCAACAGGTGGATGCTATGGGAACTGAGGCTAATAATCTCTCTGGTCTCACGGTGTCTAGCAGTCAGTTTGGCCAGAGGACAGAACTAACGGAGCAAAACAAGAAGAAAAACCAAGGGACATGGGTTTTATTCACAAAGAGATATCTAAACAGTGAGCACATCGTGTTCCCTTCCCTCCATTTTCCCTGAGAGAGCAAACAGGCACTGTGTTTCCTGACCCAGATGCCACATACAGAGAAACTTGTCTGTGCTTGTATAATCACCCACTCTTTTGTCAACAATGGCAAACAAATTGACAAGACTACAGATTTTCAGTTCAGTTACCAACTAGACATCAACTTAATTTCATTGAAATGATGTGGAAACAACATCGATTCAAACAGTGTGTGCCCAGTGGGATAACATTGAATTACTACTTGTATGTGTTGCCATCGCAGGTGCAAGTCATTTCAGTAAAAGGAAGAGAGTAGAAACTAAACGAACAACTTTTCCTCCATTCCATTGAGGAGACGTTTACCATACTTCGTCCTTTATACAGTAGGTTTACAGTAGGCTACCTCAAACATTCTCAAATTGATGAGTTCACATTTTCTTTCAGTTTTCATCTTAAGGTACCTGATAATCTCTGTAATTGAGGCAGTAGGCTAATATTGCAAGTTATCAGCAATATCTCTTTATCCTCTCATTCATGGGGTTGTTGACAAAATGTATTTATAGCCCAGTTATTATAATTTCCTGCCTTGCAGAGACAAGAACTCAATTACCTTCTCTATTGATCACATGCCCACACCCTGCAGGACTTTCAGTTGTGCCATGGTAGCCAAGGTTGAAAATAAAAGCCTTCTTGATGTCAGTGTCAATGTTGTGGCAGCGGCTTTGTGAAGTTTCTAAATGAAACATTTCTTAAACTTCGTCCCATCCTGGGATGGTTATGTATTCGACTGAGATCTTTTTGTTTAGGATTAATGATGCCGTGTTTAAATCTTATGTTGTGATTTACTCCTGTCATGTAATGGTCATCATTGAAAGATATGACACTTTGTCCACTGGGCTGGCGCATTATCTTAACACTAAGTGTTGACATAGAACCCTTCTAATAATACTGAACATAACATCTACAAGATTATTTGTTTACCAGATTGGTTTTAAGCATTTAGCAGGTTGGTATCTGTCAACCAGGGCTCAGCACAATCATAACGGCAAGCAAACTGTAGTGTGGGTATAGCAAACTGTAGTGTGGGTATAGCAAACTGTAGTGTGGGTATAGCAAACTGTAGTGTGGGTATAGCAAACTGTAGTGTGGGTATAGCAAACTGACCATTCGAAAAAAATAAAATAACAGATTTTCTCCCACTGCAGTGGAAATCTGAACTGGAAAACTGGGAATGACAACTAAGCAAACTTTTCTGCACTCTCATGTGTGCATGATTTGAAATAGCAGGTGAATTTGAAATGCACGGATAATGGTTGGCAATGACTTGCAATACCGATGAAACTTCCAGTAATTACTATCAAATTCATTTTGTCTGTTGAGAGATATTATCAAACAAAGAAAATGTATAAAACTCAAGTATACTGCACTCACCGGCGCCGCTTGGTACCTGTTTCCTTCTGGCACTGGCGAACAATGCATGCTTCTGAGGCACTGCAGCGTAAAGACGCAGGATAGAAGGACAGAAGTCAGTATCATCATCATCATCATCATCTGTTGGACCCGTGGACGCAGAGTGCACCGGCGGTAATCTTCTCTGCTCTCTCTAATGCCAAAGAGTGACTGCGCAGCGTCTTGGGGACTCTTACATAGGTTCTGATTCTTTGTTCTCTTTCTTCAAATACACATTTTATAGCCTCGAGTGATAATACCACCCGCTACCACGTGACATTTAACCCATTTTGTGCTGCGCTAACATGGATTCAAAACATATGATCTACCTGCAATAACCAGAATAGGAAACTAATGCGTTTTGTCTTTTGGAAAAACAACTTATGTGAAACTCAAATGTAATTTATTCTTCATCAATAAATATTTTTAAAATGCTATTGAAGTTTGTTGTTTATATTTGGTTGGAAATTCATTGGCCAAGGTTTAGCTATTCGCGCAGGCAACTCATAATGGCACATATAGGCGGCACACATTTCGTTTGCAGCAAGCTGTGTAATTGTTTCCATATAACATATAACCATTTGTGTTTTTGATGTGAAAATAATGCGTCACAACAACCCTCTTTACCCAAACCTTGTCCTAGGACTGGTGCCCATCTCCAAGTAGGCACCAGTCCCACCAGCCACAAAAAAGCTGCAAGACCCGCAGCAAGGCATTCCCTGAAACTCCATTTAAGTTAATTTCAGTAATTGTGGGCATTAAATAACAGGATTGAGGAATTGAACATTGCCAGTCTATTTAATTACTGACAGACGTTACGTTAGGTACAGGGAAAAGGCCATAATAAATCCCGTTTGCCTGAAAGAGAATCACAAACCTCAAACCACAGAAAGATATTATAGAGGTGTGTGTATGTATGTGTGAATGATTTAGAAATTGCGGTAACACTCTTATGTAGATGTCATAACCAGCCATAAAATAATTCCCATGGTAGGTTTTCAGGGTTTTTACACTCTTATGTAGGTGTCATAACCAGCCATAAAATAACGCAATATATGACAGTGTTATGACTACATTATAACAGGTTGTGACAAGTTACGTCAGCTGTTATGACATATTATGGCATGGTTATGACTGTGTCATAACGTGTTATGACGCCGGGTGTCAAGTAAAGTGTTCCCGAAATTACTGACTAGCTAAAGCTTTTCAAGGACTGAAAGGCTTAAGTGGACACCCGACAAGAACATGACCTTCTAGGGAATATTTTTCCAAGAATCCAGTGCTGTGCCCACCATAACAGCGGGAAGTAGTTTGGGTGTGGATGCTGCGATTCTTTTTTGCAGATGTGTGGGGGGTGCAAAAAATTGTCCAGAGCTGAAGATATATATCCTTCCTTAATACAGGACTAGTAAAGGCCCACTGCACTACTTTTTTGAAATATCTTTAAACTCCATGTATTTAAGTGTTTACCAGCATTTGTAACTTGAGTGTGATAATTATCTGTACAAAACAATTAATCTGATAAAACTTGTAGCATATAAAAATACTTGCTTGATATATGCTTTCCAGTTTCTTGAAATACTTTGGAAGTTATTTATATGTGAAAACTGAAAGGGTCTATTCATTCCTTCTCAGTAGATGCTCTTACCCAGAGGAATTTACAGTAGTGAGTGCATATATTTTCATACTATCTGGTACTGGTCTCCATTGGGAATTGATCCCACAACCCTAGCATTGTAAGTGTCATGCTCTACCAACTAAGCCACATCATATCATCACAAACTACTTGATGTCTCAGTTTACTCAATTACAGCCTATGTACAATACAGTACATTTCCATTAAGTGCTTTGTATTTTGCACAAAAAGTGGTTGCATTCCATGTTATTTGATCAAGAAAAATATTTAATTTGATGTGGATGTTTTTTGTCTTTGCCCGTAACTTTGCACATTTAGATGTAAATGTTTGACGACAGGGTTTTGTTCTTACTGGATACCATTAGAATAACAATAGCAGAGAAAGTGACAGGGCAACAATTCTTACAATTCCAACTATTGAATTCAGCATTATACTGTTCTTAATGATACAACTACCTTTTTTTTGCCAAAGTGGAGATGCTGAAAAAAAAACGTTTTGCCCGCCCTACAGCCGTCTATATTTGTTTTATTATTAGGATTTTTCAAATGGTGCAACAGCACCCTCAGCACCCTTACTTCCTGTGGCTTTGGTGCCCACCCTTACTTCCTGTGGCTTTGGTGTCCACCCTACTTCTTGCTTACAGTTTATAACCCTGTCACTACAAGGTAACTCTCACGAACCAGGGCCAGAGTGGCTGACCTCAGCGTCCCTCTCACCCACCTCATCTCTCCTACCTTATTTGGCCCCCTATTGGTCAGACAGATATATGATGAGGTGAATACCTTTGTGCAGGTGAAGTAATCTTAAAGACTAGTGCAAACATGATGCTCCATTACAGCACATAAAATACCCTTAGTTGTTGTAGTGTTTTGCCCTTGAACCCTAAAACATAACTGTTTCTGTCACGTCCTGGCCAGTATAAGGGTTAATTGGTATTGTAGTTTGGTCAGGACGTGGCAGAGGGTATTTGTTTTATGTGGTTCAGGGTGGTGTTTTTGTAGTAAGGGCATTTGATTTAGTATTCCGGGGTTTTTGGGCACTGTTTGAGTTTCACGTATTTCTATGTTGATCTAGTTAGTTGTATGTCTATGTTTGGTTAATTGGGGTGGACTTCCAATTGAAGGCAGCTGTGTGGTGTTGCCTTTGATTGGAAGTCCTATATTAGTTGGGTGTGTTTGTCTGTTTATTGTGGGAGATTGTTCTGAGTTTAGCCTTGTGCCTTGCCAGACTGTGTGTGTTGATCGTTCGTTCTCTTTTTGGTGTTCATTTTGGAGTCAATAAACCTCAAGATGAGCTTACACATACCTGCTGCGTTTTGGTCCTCCTTAACCAACGACAGCCGTGACAGTTTCCAATCTATTATGAATTGAAGCTACTCTATGTCTGCTTATCAGTTGCACAGATTATATAATGTTGAAGATTATATAATGTTGAATGGGACTGATTTCCTTTGTTGTATGCTAATGATTTTGACTCTGCACATTTGTCTCCGAACTGTGTGCAGCAATGCTCTCTAGTGAGATCATTCTCTGGGTGGGTGGGTGGGTGGGGGGGGGGGCTATTAAAGCTTGACTGCATTAGGCCTCAGTCTTTCTCAAATGGCAGACCCCAGCGTGATGTCTTCGGGACCTTGTATTCCCTTTCTCAACAAAGGGTTTCTGTTTCCTCTCACCTGTGAGCAACACTGGGACAATCCCATTGCTCTTTACAGAGAGGGACAGCTATAAATCCTATGAGGTGTTTGATATATAATCCTTGGCCTGTCAGTCCTGTTTTAAACTCCAGTCTGTGTGAGTAACACTCATTCCACTTTGGTTCATCTGAAAATGCTGATCTAGTCTTACAATATGAACATATTCACATTGATTATTATGTATGTGTAATTTTATGTTTTTTTTACATTGACACGCAGGTTATTGGTAAGGACTATATATATATATATATATATATAGTCACGCCTGCTCCCTCTCTGGCGCTCGAGGGCGCCAGGCTGCCCTTCATTACGCACACCTGTCACCATCATTATGCACATGAGCGCTCACTGGACTCCTTCACTTTGTTGAATGCCCCATCTATATCTGTCTGCTGGTGTCCCGTGTCAGCATTAATGTCGTTATGTTTTCATGTCCAGACGTTGTCCTGTTGTTAATTAAATGTTCACTCCCTGTACTTGCTTCTCATCTACCATCGTCGATCCGTGTGTGTGTATATATATACTGTGTATATATCTCTCCCTGAAAATAACCTGTCAGGAATTGTAAATTCCAGCAACCAACCCTGAGAAACCAATTTTCACATGTTCAGTTATGTTATGGTTTGGTGTCAGTACCCTTTGTTAAAACAAAGACCATGTGTCATCTTAAATGCAAACCAGACCATGGACTATATGGGCCTGATTCAGATTCAGGATATTAAACCTTTCCTACGCACTTCTCAGTAGTTGGTATTCAGACTTAATTTATGAAGGGCCCTCGGAGTGTGGTGTCAGAAAATAACCTCACACTCAATGTCAACAAAACAAAGGAGATGATCGTGGACTTCAGGAAACAGCAGAGGGAGCACCCCCTATCCACATCGACGGGACAGTAGTGGAGAGGGTGGAGAGTTTTAAGTTCCTCGGCGTACACATCACGGACAAACTGAAATGGTCCACCCACACAGACAGCGTGGTGAAGAAGGCGCAGCAGCGCCTCTTCAACCTTAGGAGGCTGAAGAAATTTCCAAAAACACTCACAAACTTTTACAGATGCACAATCGAGAGCATCCTGTCGGGCTGTATCACCGCCTGGTACGGCTGCTGCTCCGCCCACAACCGGAAGGCTCTCCAGAGGGTAGTGAGGTCTGCACAACGCATCACTGGGGGCAAACTACCTGCCCTCCAGGACACCTACACCACCTGATGTCACAGGAAGGCCAAAAAGATCATCAAGGACAACAACCACCCGAGCCACTGCCTGTTCACCCCGCTATCATCCAGAAGGCGAGGTCAGTACAGGTGCATCAAAGCGGAGACCGAGAGACTGAAAAACAGCTTCTATCTCAAGGCCATCAGACTGCTAAACAGCCATCACTAACATTGAGTGGCTGCTGCCAACATACTGACTGAACTCCACCCACTTTAATAATGGAAAAATGTATGTAATCAATTTATCACTAGCCACTTTATATAATGTTTAATTACCCTACATTGCTCATCTCTTATGTATATACTGTACGCTATACCATCTACTGCATCTTGCCATCTGATGAAATTAAATGAATCACTAGCCACTTTAAACAATGCCACTTTATATAATGTTCTCATACCCTACATTGCTCATCTCATATGTATATACTGTACGCTATAAAGTCTACTGCATCTTGCCATCTTTATGTAATGTATCACTAGCCACTTTAAACAATGTCACTTCATATAATGTTTTCATACCCTGCATTGCTCATCTCATATGTATATACTGTACTCTATACCATCTACTGCATCTTGCCTATGCCGTTCGGCCATCACTCATTTATATATTGTTATGTACATATTCGTATTCATTCCTTTACACTTGTGTGTATAAGGTAGTTGTTGTGAAATTGTTAGGTTATATTACTTGTTAGATATTACTGCATGGTCGGAACTAGAAGCACAAGCATTTTGCTACACTTGCATTAACACTTGCTAACCATGTGTATGTGACAAATACATTTGATTTGATTTGATTTGAACTGGCTTTGCAGACGTGGTTCCCTTGTGCACTCCAAATAAATGTAATTAAACCGCTGGAAACCGTCCCACTTGCTTTCCAACAGATTTTCTCACTGAATTCTCAGTCAATAGGGTTTTCAATACATCATAAGCCATCCCTTTAATAGCCTGTTATGGCTAGGGGTTCCGCTAGCGGAATGTTTCCACAACATCCGGTGAAATTGCAGAGCGCGAAATTTAAAAAAGAATATTAGAAATATTTAACTTTCATACATTCACAATTGCAATACACCAAATTAAAGCTTAACTTCTTGTTAATCTAGCCACCGTGTCAAATTTAAAAAAGGCTTTACGGCGAAAGCAAACCATGCGATTATCTGAGGACAGCACCCCATCAAACAAACACATGACAATCATATTTCAACCCGCCAGGCGCGACACAAATCTCAGAAATAACAATATAATTCATGCTTTACCTTTGAAGAGCTTCTTCTGTTGGCACTCCAATATGTCCCATAAACATCACAAATGGTCCTTTTGTTCGATTAATTCCATCGTTATATCTCCAAAATGTCCATATATTTGGCGCGTTTGATTCAGAAAAACACCGGTGCCAACTCGCCCAACATGACAACAAAATATCCAATAAGTTACCTGTAAACTTTGTCCAAACATTCAAATAACTTTCCTAATCCAACTTTAGATATTTTAAAACGTAAATAATGAATAAAATTTAAGACAGGAAATACTGTGCTCAATACCGGACGAAAACAAAGTGAAGCACGTTCCAGGTCGCGCGCACCAAAACATTAGAGTGCACCTGGAGTGACACATGAAAATAACAGGGCTACTTCTTAATTTCTCAAAGGAAAAACATCAATCAATTTCTAAAGACTGTTGACATCTAGTGGAAGCCATATGAACTGCAACCAGATGCCTCAGAAATCTAGATTCGCATAGAAAACTAATTGAAAACACAGCCACCTCAAAAAAAGAAATCCTGGATGGTTTGTCCTCGGGGTTTCGCCTGCCAAATAAGTTCTGTTATACTCACAGACATACTTTTAACAGTTTTGGAAACTTTAGAGTGTTTTTTATCCAGATCTACCAATTATATGCATATCCTAGCTTCTGGGCCTGAGTAGCAGGCAGTTTACTTTGGGCACGCTTTTCATCCGGACGTGAAAATACCACCCCCTAGCCCGAAGAGGTTTTAAATACAGTGTACCTTTTAGTTTGAATTTTTTCGACAGACTAAATAGAACATATTGGGGTTCAGAATATTAGGGATCAATGAAAGAAAGCCATCTAAATATATGTATATTTGTCTCCGTTTCAGCACCAATCGGTAGATTTAAAAATAGTCTGATCTTGTAGATTATTTAGGGTTAGGAAAGTATTTATGAATCATAAAAAACAGGTTTGGAGAGCCTTTGTGCACGAAAGAAAGAAAACAGTGGTTTGATTCATTCTGAAAATTGCCAGATTCAGTTCTTTAACTCATGGTAATGTTGGAAGACTAGTATACATAGAATTATAATAGGGAGAATAGTGTACAATAGTAGGCTGTACCCTCGTCTATTGCCTGCACTAACCATGGAACTGTGTGATGACACGGCCAAGTATTGCGCCATGCGTCAAGTTCAAGCAGTTAAGAATTGGTCTGCACTCTGCTCCATAACAATTTAAATGTATTTTTTAAAATCTATTATCAACTGTTACTAATGATCCTCAGCAACAACCACATGGCTGTGACAGCGTTTACAGAGGAAGCAAATGAAGGTAAATTAAAGAATGTAATTAAACGGAATGATAATGTAGGCTATACCAACTGAAGGGAACTAACAGTAAATTGACAGTTGAATATGTGTTGTTATTAGACATCCGAGAGTGCCCATCCCTGCCAGTTAAAAGGCAGTATAATATAAATTCTGCATAATGGCACAGCATTTCATAAACTTTATTGTGGGAAAGTTGATATGTTGATATGCTTCAGTTTGCTGTTAAACGACTGGTTTCACATTCATCTCCAGCAATTATAAGGTCAAATATATCTAAAACAAGTGTAATTTACACTGAGTGTATTAAACATTATGGATACCTTCCTAATATTAAGTTGCACCCCCCCCCTCCTTTTGCCCTCAGAACAGCCTCAATTTGTCAGGGCATGGACTCTACAAGATGTCGAAAGCGTTCCACAGGGATGCTGGCCCATGTTGACTCCAATGCTTTCCACAGTTGTGTCAAGTTGGCTGGATGTCCTTTGGGTGGTGGACCATTCTTGATACACATAGGAAGCTGTTGAACGTGAAAAACCCAGCAGCGTTGCAGTTCTTGACACAAACCGGTGCGCCTGGCACTGACTACCATACCCCGTTTCAAAGGCACTGAAATACAGAAAGGTGTAGAAAAAGGGAATTACGTTCCATCAAACTGTCCTTAACTCGGGTCAGAATTGGGCCATATTTGTATCCAATCTCCAACAGCCTGGTCTCATAGGCTGGGTATAGCAGGGTTGTGAAAATTGGCCCTAGGGAGAAACATTATCCTTCTTTCTCTCCCCATGAGTGACCTGGCTTGACCTCCTGTGAGACTTACAACAACAAAGAAATAAGGTGGGAGTTTGGTTGGGTCCCTTACTGAGACTGAAGGAAGATCAAACCATGATGTAGTATGGTAGTGATTTTATTTGTAATGATGTCATGTACAGCTTTCGTGATCAGTTAATTGTTTCTTCAAAGCTATTTTTGTTCATAAGTCAGTTTCGTCCTGTTTTCCAAGCAAGATACACGCTGATGCTCTAATCATTACATAATAATGATACATTGGGCAAAGGTGTGCATGTAGAGTGAAAAGGAACAAAAACATCTGAAACATGGGCAATAGGTCTATGGCAGGTGTTGCAGAGACCCCTACTACACAAGAATGACAATATTCCAATAAAATAAAATCCAATTTTATTGGTCACATACACATGGCTAGCAGATGTTAATGCGAGGGTAGCGAAATGCTTGTGCTTCTAGTTCCGACAGTGCAGTAATATCTAACTGTAATGAACACGATGGGACAGAGTGCTGGTTTCAAGCGCAGGACGCAGCAGGTGTTTATTTGTAAAGGACCACAGGAGGAAGCAGGTAGCTGGGTCCAGGGGCAGGCAGAAGGTCATACACAGGGGTCCAACAAGGCAACCGTACAGGCAGGGAAAAGGCTAGTAACATCGTCCGGGAGATCAGGCAATAGGTTGATAACAGGAAATCCGATAGGCTAAGGTACAGGCAGGGAATAGGCCAAAGGCGTCGTTAGTGAGGCAGACAAAAACTATCATACACGGGAGGAGTAAATTATGGGGAAAAACAGAGCTCCGAATAGAAGTGTGTCACAAAACAAACAATACCTCACAATGATGGGGTGCAAAGAACTGAACTAAATACTGTGTGATAATGACATACATGTGTGTGAACATGTGATTAGAATTCAGGTGATTGGGATCTGGAGAGTGAGCTGCGTTCAGGGGATCTATGTGTGTGAGAGTGTGAGCTGGAAAGTGGGCTAGAAAGTGAGCTGCGTTCAGGGGATCTATGTGTTTGAGAGTGTGAGCTGGAAAGTGCCCTGGAAAGTGAGCTGCGTTCAGGGGATCTATGTGTTTGAGAGTGTGAGTTGGAAGCAGACGTTACACTAAAAAGTAATCTAACACTTCTGCAACAACTACCTAATACACACAAATCTAAAGGAGTGAATGAGAATATGTACTTATAAGTATATGGATGAGCGATGGCCGAGCGGCATAGGCAAGGTGCAGAAGATGGTAAAAAATACAGTATATACATGTGATATGAGCAATGTAAGATATGTAAACATTATTAAAGTGGCATTACTTAGACACCGATGTCAGCTCTTAACCTGTTGAGACCATTTTTATATTAACTAGCTAAATGCTACAGCAGTCCACTGCATACCAAGTCGAGGTGGAAGAGTTTAAATGGACTATCAGTTACCCTGGCTAGACTAGGCCTCTGTGGAGTGAAATAGTCGCTGGACTTTACCCCCTCCTCCCTAATCTATCTGGCACTTTATCAGCATACTTTAGCTTAGTAAACAAAAACTTGGCCTACTTAACATTATCTTTATTGTAGTGCACTTGATAACGTATAAACTGCACCATTGGTTATCAACTTGGATTGAAAAAGAAAACTCATAAACTTTGTAACAAGTGTAAATTGAACCTACTGAAAGCCCAAAAATTATTGACAGCAGTCTCAACGTCAACAGTGAAGAGGCGACTCCAGGATGCTGGCCTTCTAGGCAGATTTCCTCTGTCCAGTGTCTGTGTTATTTTGCCCATGTTAATCTTTTCTTTTTATTGGCCAGTCTGAGATACGGCTTTTTCTTTGCAACTCTGCCTAGAAGGCCAGCATCCCGGAGTCGCCTCTTCACTGTTGACGTTGAGACTGGTGTTTTGCGGGTACTATTTAATGAAGCTGCCAGTTGAGGACTTGTGAGGCGTCAGTTTCTCAAACTAGACACTCTAATGTACTTGTACTCTTGCTCAGTTGTGCACCGGGGCCTCCCACTCCTCTTTCTATTCTGGTTAGGGCCAGTTTGTGCTGTTCTGTGAAGGGAGTAGTACACAGCATTGTACGAGATCTTCAGTTTCTTGGCAATTTTTCTCATGGAATAACCTTCATTTCTCTGAACAAGAATAGACTGACGAGTTTCAGAAGAAAGTCTTTGTTTCTGGCCATTTTGAGCCTGTAATCGAACTCACAAATGCTGATGCTCCAGATACTCTAAAGAAGGCCAGTTGTATTGCTTCTTTAATCAGGACAACAGTTTTCAGCTGTGCTAACATAATTGCAAAAGGTTTTTCTAATGATCAATTAGCCTTTTAAAATGATAAACTTCGATTTGCTAACACAACGTGCCATTGGAACACAGGAGTGTTGGTTGCTGATAATGGGCCTCTGTACGCCTATGTAGATATTCCATTAAAAAATCAGCCGTTTCCAGCTACAATAGTCATTTAGAACATTAACAATGTCTACACTGTATTTCTGATCAATTTGATGTTATTTTAATGGACAAAAAATGAGCTTTTCTTTAAAAAACAAGGACATTTCTAAGTGACCCCAAACTTTTGAACGGTAGTGTACATGTTAATCAATTATTTCACCCACACTGCTCGCGCGCGCCAATGAGCGTCTGCGTTGCCAGGCGCTAAAATAGAAGTTGATTCTATTTGTGGCGCAGAACGCGCTGCAAGTCCTGCCTCTTCCATCTCCTCATTGGCTTTTCGAAGCATATACCCACGTGCCGTCTCCTCATTGGTTATACCCACGTGGGTGATTGAAAGATGAACTGAGGTCGGTTATGGTAATACACCTTATTATGAAAGTTAGTTGCCAATTGCCATATAAAGTCCAAAGAAGAAAAAGCCTGGAAGGAGGAGAGATGATGAGAAAGAAATTTGATTTACCGTTTTATCTGTGGATTAATTGTCGGTGTAGAGGACCTTGTGCATTTCAGGTAAAATAACAACCCAATATTTATATCCCAGGACAAATTAGCTAGCAACAGCAAGTTACCTAGCTAAATTGCCATAAATGTTTAATGCTTTTTGACCTGTCCCCGAATTAATATAATTGGGTCAGAGTTTGCTTTGATAGTTCAACCTGCGTGTCCTGAACGCTTCTGGTGTGGGTGAACAAAATCAATATGCACGTGATGGCGCTCGATGGTGCACGCGGTTTGGTCAGCATGTTAGGCTTCTACTTCCAACTTTTACATACTATATACATTTTACAGACACAGTATATTTTACAATAGTTATCTTTTGTTTGTTTTTACTCCCATCCTTTAGCTCCACTAAACTCCTCCCATCTATCTCTGAACACCATCCAGTTTTGATTTCTATTTGCCATATAATGTACTGAACCTTTCTATTCTCATAGATTTGACATATTTTACAACATTTTTCACAGTGCTAGAGGCATTACTACAGACGTGGGTTTATTCCCGGACTGTGCCACAACCGGCCATGGCCGGGAGTCCCATAGGACGGCGTACAATTGGCCCAGCGTCATCTGGGTTAGGGGAGGGTTTGACCGGGGGGGATGCTTTACTTGGCTCATCGCGCCCTAGCGACTCCTTGTGGCGGGCCTGGTGCCTGCAGGCTGACCCTGGTCGCCAGCTGAACGGTGTTTCCTCCGACACATTGGTGCGGCTGGCTTCCGGGTATTATTATATTATTGATCAATTGACCATGACTTTTTAAATCACCCAGCAGTGCTATTTGCAGACATAACGTGGCAGGGGGTCTGGGGGCCTTCCCATTTTTTGGGGCAACTAAAGCACATTTCCTGCATTTCTACATAATCTAATATGAACCATGGCCCTTCTAGCCATCTTTAGAACAACAAAGAGTAAGCAAAAATTCCCTCAGTCATCAAGCTAGGTAAGAAATTATTAAATATGTTTAAGTGATTGATAAGACTGAACTAGATCCATGATAATTCCATAATCAATATTGTGTTCCACCTTTAACCAATAGCCTAGCAAATGAACAACTCTTACAAATAAAGTACAAAGACAACTTTTGATTGTCTTTAAGATATCCTCTATATCAAATTTCAGCCAGAACGCTCAGCCAACCCAAGCCGCCTACATACCCAACCCCCACCAGTCTAGTCAATAACTCAACTCTCTCCCCAACTTCCTTCCCATTTTTAAAAATGTATTTCAAGGAAAAGGTTTGGAAAACAAAAGATGAATGAAAACACACATACACCTATCCATTAACACACAGAAACAGTACACCCTCCATATAATTAATATCAGGCCTAATAGTACTGTAGAGCTTTTTACTTGCACACAATATAGCTGGGTCATCCGGTCCTGCCCCTAGGTGTCCACGTACCTGTAGCGCCCCAACCCAACACACCCCACTCAGCTTTAGGATCTTAGTAAGTAAGCATTTCATGGTTGTATTCGCGGCATGTGACAATTTTTTGAATTTTATTTAGTGAAACATTCATTGGTTTCAGGTGTGTTAGGCCAGAGTGACAACAGTACAGCAGATCCCCAGGGCCAGGTCTGAGCAGCCCAGCAGCTAGGGATTGCTTAAATCTCCCCTGATGTGGGTAGATTTTCAATACAGACTCCTTTTGTCGTATTGTCATAATTACAGCCGTGTTGAAGAGACCAAACTGCAGCAGGTGAAATGTAGATACTCATCTTTTTAATATATAAGAGCAAAGTATCCACAGGAAAAAACAATACACAAAACAGGCTAACATGCTACGTACATAACAAAACTAGCAGTGTTAGCACAACCCCAAGTGACAAACATACTCCTAATTATATGACTCCCAATCAGGAACAACGATAACCAGCTGTCCCTGATCGGGAGCCACACAGACCCACATAGAAATACAACACCCAGAACACACATACACAGACATACTCTGCCACGTCCTGACCAAAACTACACAACAACACCCTCTGCTGGTCAGGACGTGACACGTATAGTAGTCCATAAAATACCTTATGAAAGTGGCACAGTATACCTTTAATCTTAAAACAAATGTAGTGATACTGTACATAAGTTGACATTTATTCCATACATTGTGGGAGGATAACCAACCTTCCAATGAATGGCAATGCATTTATTAGCCACTATAAATGCTAGGTTACACAGTTTCTTCTGATAAGTCTCCAGTATCAACATTTCTAAGCAAACAAAAACAGGGAGAAGGGAGAATCTGTAGACATGCTGAGATAACAGAACATACTCTTTGCCAGAATTCAGCCAGCCTTCACAAGACCACAACATATTGACATATGTCCCCTTTTGTGCTTTATACCTACAGCAGAATAATACAATTTTTGAGTGCATGATATTCAGTTTCACTGGCATATATAGTATGTAATATGGATGGTCTTTATGTCTGAGATTCTATGAACATGACTGTGCATTCTAACATATCTGTATCCATTCATCGTCATCAGTAGCGTCTCCCAGGACTTCCTCACATTTATGTTTGACATGTTTTGTATCATCAGGAAAATCCTCTATCAACCCTTGATACAGTTTGGAAATCAACTTTGGAGGTTTGTCAGACTGCCTTAAAATAGCATCTGGCTTGTCCAGTGTTTGCTGGACAGAGAGAATAAAGTGTTGTATCTGTAAAACTCCACCTCACCTCTGTCACAGACTGGTCTTCCCTGGCTGCCTAACTCTGCTAAGGCCCCTGTCACCATCTGATCCTCCTACAAAGAGGCATGACAAATAATTACCTTGGTGTACATTTATACATTATAGTATTATCCAAAAATAGAAGGAATGGTTCAATAATTGAAATGAACATTATTCCCAGATCCCAGACTGTAGCTTTAAACTTAACCTGCTGTCCTGTAGCTACTGAAGGTCTACCCATCAATTCAAGATGGAACTTTGTATCATTCACTGAATATTCTGCGAAATTCACCTGAGCTCCATAGACTGGTCTTCCCTAGCTGTCTGACCCTGCTGGGACCCCTGTCACCGTCTGATCCTGCTAAGACATGATGAGCATAGTGTTGGACCTGCTGGTCCCGACAGAGACTATGGCTCATTTGGCATTTTTCATGCTACAGGCGGGAGCAGGCGGTCAGACAGATGACTTTGGGATGAAAATATTTTTGTTGTCCCACAGGATATTTTGAAACTATCCTCTTTCTGCTTTGTATGCGTTAGCCTACCTATTCTATTAAAAGCACATTTTTCTCATTATTCTCACACTCAGAATTCGCTGCTTCAACTTCAGTAGCCTACCTCTCCTATTTGGGCGCCTAGTATGTGTGTTCTCGTTGAAATAGAGTAAGCTATGAAATTAACTTAAATATGATTAGACTGTAGTTTACTACAGTGTCTGTAAATAAACATTGATAATGAAAAGTAGTGGAGGGCGCTCAACCAATGTGAGTCGAAGTGCAATCAAATGTTTTTATCATGATTGAAAAGGAAAAGGCACAACGCACACATAGGTTAGGCTACTATGCTAAGTGAGCGTTGCGCCTTTTCATTTTCAATAAGTATGGATTACCCATTTATTTGTCTCTGCCTGCAAATAATCCTCCTAAAAGGTAGTGTAAGGGCTGTCTTCGTTGTCAGATGAAACAGAGAAGTCATCATCGGAAAGGTGGACCAATACGCAGCGGAGGATGTGTTCATCATTAGTGTTTTAATGAAAACGAAAACACTACAAAAATAAACAAAAGACGACAGCAAACAGTTCTGTCAGGGAAAACACACTAACAAAATACAATTACCCACGAAACCCAAAGGAAAAACATGCTCCTTATGTGTGACTCCCAATCAGCAACAATGAGCTTCAGCTGTGCCTGATTGGGAGCCACACACGGCCCAAAACAAAGAAATACAAAAACATAGAAAAAGGAACATAGAACGCCCACCCAATGTAACACCCTGGCCTAACCAAAATAAAGAACAAAAACCCCTCTCTATGGCCAGGGCGTTACAGGTAGGCTATATCCTATAGGATTATGCAAAATGTACCAAGTGTCACTGTCGTCATTCTTGCTGCTTCCAGTTCAGTAGCCATACCTGTGGAATCAGGTGCGTTTGTGGTCTCAATTAAATAGAGTAGGCTACAGCCTATGTATACATGGACGGAGAAGCACGGGGCAGTTATCTTTCCAAGGAAATGTACTTTCTAAATTGGCCTATGATTAGGCTGTAGTTTACTACATTGCCTAGAAATAGGCCTAAATATTGATCACCCATATTTCTCAGTCTGAAACTCTTCCCACTCCTTAAAGGTAGGCTATAAAAATAGCTCAAGAGAAAGTGCAAGTCTCTCCTACTCTGCTTGCTTCAATCTACATCTAGCATACTGGCTGATACAGCGCAGTAATACAGATAGCCTAATATAAGGGCCATGTCAGAATCTCTGGTAATTTAACCTGTTTCTTAAGGTATTGTTGCACATTTGATATTGCCTATAGGGTGCAAAATTGCTGGGACCATGGCTGGCAAGTGAGCTGTGTCACAATACGCCTAAAATAACATTGCGGGACTGCGGGTGGGAGCGGGATTAAGAAATCGGTCCTGCACAGACCTCTACTATGCACCATGATAGTGAAGCCTGTAATGTTAGAGCTGTTTATTACTGTGTCAGTGTGAAAAGTAGGGAATTAACTAGGGAAACTGACAGATCAATAACGTTACATTGACATACTGACTAATACAACTCACATTGTCTAGTTTGATTGAGGCAAAATGAATAGTTTATGTACATTTACGTCATTTAGCAGACGCTCTTATCCAGAGCGACTTACAGTAGTGAATGCATACATTTCATTTCATGCATTTTTTGTACTGGCTAGTTTGATTGAGGCAAAATGAATAGTTTATGTACATTTACGTCATTTAGCAGACGCTCTTATCCAGAGCGACTTACAGTAGTGAATGCATACATTTCATTTCATGCATTTTTTGTCCTGGCCCCCCATGGGAATTGAACCCACAACCCTGGTGTTGCACACACCATGCTCTAACAACTGAGCCAATGGTACTTCAACTGGCAAAAGCTTGCCAAGTTCATTTACTTCTGAAATGTGACAAAACAAAAGCTACAAAACATGTCCATGCAAACAAAACAAAGGGTACAAAACATGTCCATACAAACAAAACAAAGGCTACAAAACATGTCCATACAAACAACTGCTGTTATATAGTAATAATAGCCACCTCATATCGCTATCTGACAGATAACTAGAAGCTAGAGTTGACCTGGCTGTGTGGTAGGTACTCACTAGTGTAGCTTATTCATTCACTTCAGCAGAGAGGAGATGAAACATTAGCTAACGTTACATGTCAGTTACAATACTAGCTCAGCACTGCGAATAAACACTAGTTTCGTTTTTTTCTGTTAAAGAGTAGTTATCTTGACAGCTACGTCAGTCAACTAAAGAGTAGCCAGTTTCTGTTCCTTTCACAACTAGGTGAAAGAGCACAAGGCGTACACTGAACTATGCTCAACTCTCCCGTGCTGGTCCAGCCAGACTTCCAGAGGCTTTGCCTTCACACAGCCTGTCAACCCACTCTGTGGTCTCCACATGGTCCTAAATCCAGTTGGATAAACACTCCAAAAAGCCTACCCGACCACTCGGAGGCGTCTGCACACCGTTGCCTTGTTTTGTATCACATTCCAATGATAATACTGGGGGGGACAAAAAATGCAATTTCAGAATGTGGGGGAGACATCCCCCCCTTCCCCAGTGAAAGTTGTGCCCCTGCCCAGATACAATGAAACCCTTCATAAGGATATGTGACCCTTTGATATGCAAATACTGATAGTGACAGAAATCTTAATTTAATATCCTGTACCTCTTTTAATGTTCTTACCGGTATACCCCAAGGCCTACATCATTAGTCAATATTAATATATTATTATTAATGTACTTTTCAAGCAATTTATTGTCAAATCATTTCAAAGTAGCAAATAACATAAAACAATCGACAAAGACGACTTTGTTTTCTGCTTTGGCTGCTCAATAGGGATGTGCATGCACACTGCCTCCACAACAACGATGACTGGACCAGTCTTGAATTTCACAGACGTAGAATATTGTTCGGTCAATGGAACTGCAACAGCTGCAAGCTGAGCCAGAGGAAGGAGAAGAAAGAACCAAGTATGAGTCAGAAGAGATCCTTTCTCTCAGTCAGACTTATCCAAAATGCCTTGTAAACTGCTAAATCTATGTGAATATGAAACACATAAACTGGTCCGAATACAAAGTGTAAGGCTGGGATCGCTGAAATGGACATTTAACGGAGTCATACTGATGTTCATCTGGTGAGTAGGCTATTCTGCATAAGGATTCATCTTGCGGTAATAACGGTAATAGACGACGAACGCCCACGCGCCTTGACTGATCAAGAATGTGTGCATGAAAATAAAGTATGAATGTTTTATATAATGATTATATTCTAAAATAATTGTGTATTACTTGCATCAACTGTATCTCTTGTAACTATGCCAATAGTATTTTCAAACGATTAGGGATATATATCAAAGTGGGCTAACTTTCACCGATTTGCAACATACCATGATCAAATATTGTTTTATTTTGTAGCATTATGATGCTCTGGAACAAGGAGTACCAAGAACACGACTATGTGGTCAGCTCTGTTACTGCTAAGGTTAAGGGAGTGGCCTTGACCAGTTTACCAGATGTTGGTGATATAGTATGGGACGTCGTGGATTACAGTGGGCCATCACAGGTGTGTGTGTGTGTGTGTGTGTGTGTGTGTGTTTATGTGTGTGTGAGAGAGTGAGAGAATATTGTTGTTTTATTGTTGTAGATTATACACATATTACATTTGTAATATACATGCACATATTTTTACATTGGTTCTGACTTTCTATACATTTGTTTGACTTTCTGTTTAAGGGAAAGAATTCATTTTTCGTGGTGACCAATGTCATTGTTACAAAAAAACAAAGGCAAGGAAAATGCCCTGAGGTAGAGTGCCAGTAGGATGTCCAATTACTGTACATTCTAATGTCTTATATCATTTCTATTTGATGACTAGAACCCACTAATATCCTGGGAGTGTTTATATTACAGGTCCCTCCTTATGGAAAAGTGTGTCGGACAGACGAGGACTGTGTAAAGGGATTCTGGGATCAGCACAGTCACGGTACAACTACAACTGTCTAGAACTTCTCCCATGATCCTTCTCTTCTGTTTGTGTCATCTCCTATTTGGTGATACCATTGGTTCTTGCATGGAGGGGAGGAATTTGTCCCTGATGTGTTGAGGTTTCAGACGGTCAGCTCCGCTCTGGGCTCTTTACTATTTGCAGATACATTATGGTTATATACGTTTATACATAGCAGTAAACATGTAGACACATGATAATAGAACATCTAAGATAATAGTTGGTATTGTTTGTCATGTGACCCGTACAATAATTCAAATGTTGCTTTCCTTATCAGGGGTTCAGACAGGCGCATGTGTGAAGTTTGATGTGACACGGAAAACATGTGAGGTGTCTGCGTGGTGCCCCATAGAGACCAAGAAAAAGCCCCCCAAGTAAATAAGCTCACTATTATTGTTTTCTCAGCATCAGTATACATTTATGTGTGCCTGTCCTCTTACTGTCATCAAATTCAGTGTGATTTGACATGTGGTCCCTGCAGAGGTTAGTTACTCAGTAAATAATGTTATCTTCTCTTCTACGTAGACCACTGCCTGACAGCTATATTTATACTTTAGTTCCTCTAATGTGGAGGAAGCTCACTTTGTTAGTGCTGCATGTGTATATAGTCAAATATGCCAAGGAACAGTGTTTCACAGTAGTTTAACAGAAACTTTGAAATGAAAATGAAACTGTCCGCTGTAAAAAAAAAAGATTGTTTTCACAACTTTGCTTCAATAATGCAATTGATGACTGCCCTGATGTCTAGGCCTGCTCTCTTGGCATCAGCTGAGAACTTTACAGTCCTCATCAAAAACAACATCAGATTCCCAAACTTTAATTTCATGAGGTGAGACTTTCCAATTCAATATGAATTAATTTCTTTTTAGTTTGCACACCACAGTTCTCAAGTATATTATATTTAGAGTAACCTTCACCACCTTTACAGATGAAGGATCTTAATTTGAACACTGTTGCAGGAGAACTTTGCTGCAATGCAGGACATTTAAAACGTGTAGTGTATTTGAGGTTTAAAACATTTTAAATGCATCTGAAGTTTGTAATTTCCACTTAGAAATTTCAGACTTGTTTTTCCCTTAAGAAAAATGTATCAACCACTACAAAAATGTCCATTAATTGTAATCCATATAATAATTCAAATTTCCTGTTGCTGCAGGATTATTTTCCTGCTGTAGCTAACTGGCTCAAACTAAGATCATTAATCTGTACATACTCTGAGAGGGTCATAATCATAAAAAACTATTAAATGAATTCATAAAAATATGGAAAACAAGCACATTCTTCAATTCAGTGAAAGTGGATCTAACTGATGCGTTTTTGTCTTACAGAAGGAACATCCTCCCTGAGATGACGGAAAGCTACCTGAAGCGCTGCCAGTTTAACAGGCGTACAGAACCCTCGTGCCCCATCTTCCGTCTGGGGGACATTGTAAAGGAGGCCAAAGAGAACTTCTCAGAGATGGCAGTTGAGGTGGGCTGCTTTGTTAGAGGGAGTTTCTCAAACAACCTCAAACTTTCACATAAACTAACTCTATGACCCTCAATTATGTATGTCACTCACTGTTGTCTGCATCTATTTTGGCACTGCACATAATGTTGGACATATTTGATTACTTAATGAATTACAGAATTATTGTCTGGATTCAATCCGTATCCGTGTAAAAATGTTAAGGTGATTTCCGATTTGGTATTTGGTATTTTGGTATTTTATTAGGATCCCCATTAGCTGTTGAAAAAGCAGCAGCTACTCTTCCTGGGGTCCACACAAAACATGAAACATAATACAGAATGAGATAATACAGAATATCATTAGACAAGAACAGCTCAGGGCAGACAGAACTACATACATTGTTTTTAAAGGAACACGTAGCCTACATATCAATACATACACACAAACAATCTAGGTCAAATAGGGGAGAGGCGTTGTGCCACGAGGTGTTGCTTTTTTTTAAACCAGGTTTTCTGTTTATTTGAGCAATATGAGATGGAAGGAAGTTCCATGCAATAAGGGCTCTATATCATTCTGTACGTTTTCTTGAATTTGTTCAGGATTTGGGGACTATGAAAAGACCCCTGGTGGCATGTCTGGTGGGATAAGTGTGTGTGTCAGAGCTGTGTGTAAATTGACTATGCAAACCATTTGGGATTTTCAACACATTAATGTTTCTTATAAAAAGGAAACGTGATGCAGTCAGTCTTTCCTCAACTCTTAGCCAAGAGAGACTGGCATGCAAAGTATTTATATCAGCCCTCTGATTACAATTAAGAGCAAAACGTGCCGCTCTGTTCTGGGCCAGCTGCAGCTTAACTACGTCTTTCCTTGCAGCACTGGACCACACGACTGGACAATAATCAAGATTAGACAAAACTAGAGCCTGCAGAACTTGTTTTTTGGAGTGTGGTGTCAAAAATTGAGCTGACGTGTACCGTGAGTGCAGTGCAGTCTCCGCGAACGCGGGAACATTGCCTTTACATTTAAAATCGAGATATAACGTGAATGTTCCACGATACTTCCGCGATACGGATTGAATCTAGCCCTAAATGACCTTAATTACGTCAGATGACATGATTGTCAGGTTGATATAAAACACGTTGAGTAGATCGTCTCCACCATGCTCTCTCACCAAAGGGTGGCGTCATTGGGATCCAAATCAAGTGGGATTGTAACCTGGACGGGTTCTTGCGGAACTGTCTGCCCAAATACTCCTTCCGCCGGCTGGATGAGAAGGAGAGCAATAGAACACTGTACCCTGGTCTCAACTTCAGGTAATTGTGACAGGCCTTGTTCTTGAGGCCAACGGTCATGTCATAGGTCATACATGGTTAGTTGACCCATGTCAAATTATGGAAAGCTGTCAATCAATAGTGCTATAGACATTTGTAGTTGTATATATCAGTGCAATCCAGATATTACATTGTTTAACCTACTACTTATTTTGGCAGGTTTGCCAGATATCAGACAGAGAATGGTGTTGAGGAGAGAACCCTGTTTAAAGCATTTGGGATCAGGTTTGATGTCATGGTGTTTGGAAAGGTTTGTATGACTGAGTAAGTCTCATCATTAAACCTGCAATAATGATGATGGTAATCTTGTGAATGTTGTTATTTAAAAAAATGTTTACCCCCTTTTTCTCCTTAATTTCGATCTTCTCTCATCGTTGTAACTCCCCAACGGGCTCGGGAGGCGAAGGTCAAGTCATGCATCCTCCGAAACGTGACCCACCAAACCTCGCTTCTTAACACCCACCCGCTTAACCCGGAGCCAACCGCACCAATGTGTCGGAGGAAACACCGTTCAACTGACAACTGCTTTCAGCCTGCAGGCGCCCGGTCCGCCACAAGGAGTCGCTAGAGCGCGATGAGCCAAGTAAAGTCCTCCCTGGCCAAACCCTCCCTTAACCCAGACAACGCTGGGCCAATTGTGCGCCACCCTATGGGACTCCCGATCAAGGGCGGTTGTGATCGAATCCGGGGATCGAACCCGGGACTGTAGTGACGCCTCTTAGACCGCTGCGCCACTCTGGAGGCATGCATTTCTTTTTCTAATTCATGAAAATCTGAAAAATACAAATGGTAATTTATATCATGTGTTCTTTTAAGGCAGGAAAATTCAGCATAATCCAACTGATCATCTTTATTGGATCAACTCTATCATATTATACACTGGTGAGTGTTATTCAGCCTTTTTTATTCAACTTGTTTCAAATGCAAAACTAATAACAGGGAAAGTAAAGGACAATGATTGTGATTTTTCGTAGACCACAGTATTCATCGACTGGCTCATTGGGACCAGTTGTTACTCTAAAGAAGCCAGACAGAACTACTCTGAGAAGAAGGTTGAATCTGTTCAGGACAGACAGCAGGTAGGAGTGGGATGTAGGAGTGGGATGGCATTCCCCACTGAGGATTATACAAACCCACAGCAAGATTTTCATTCTCATTGGCTGAATTGTTTGATGTAAATATGTGGTGAGACGCTGAACAATGAGACAATTCTTCTTCTATGTTCCAGTGCATTCTCTGTGTCTCGTTTGTGGACGAGAACCATATAAGAGTGGTGAAAAAATCACATAAGAAAAGTTTACAACAAGTGAAGCCCATCTCTGTTCACCAATGCAAGGTTAGCATAACTGTGTTTTCCCCAATGTAGTGCCATTCTCACCCCGACACAATAGATAAAGATGTCACTTTTAAGCTTACTTTGTTATCCTCCTCTTGTCTTTTATACAGTAAGTCAGTATGGTAATACATACATATTGTATCAGTGCATATGACTAATTTGATATGCACTGCACACTTGTTGCCAGGACGACACAGGGCACCTGAGAGCCATGTTTAGTGTATTGCAGAAGGGGAACAACATCGTAGACAAGCCGCCCCAGGTTCTCCCCCGGCCCAACCGTCCAGCCTGGTGTCTGTGTGGCTGCTGTCTCCCTTCCACCCATCCCCAGGAGCAGCTGTGCTGCAGGCAGAGCATTGGCCGCTGCATTACCACCTCCTCCCTGTTTGAACAGCTGGTGCTGAGTCGGCCCTTGTTGGACGCGTTGCTGCTGTACAGGGAGCCTCTCTCTGACCTGACCGAGGGGGAGCAGCGGATCGCCGCCCTTCGCAACTGCTCCTACAGACAGTACATCAGCTGGAGAATTGGGGCCCCACCCAGAGAAAGCATCCCTGTTATGCCCAGTTGTAGTGTGTGGAGAATCAGAGAGGAGTACCCCAGCCAAGAAGGAGAGTACACCGTCTGAGGCCCAGGAGAACTACCTCTCCCCAGTCCAGCCCTGACACACAGCTTTAGGGAAGAGGAAGAGTCAGTGATCTAGAAAGCTCCATCAGAGATTGGTTCTCATCATGTAGCGACTGTACAACACATTTGTACTGGTGTATTGATCTAATCTTCCATTCAGCATTAAGGTTAACATTTTCAACCGGAACATTGTCTTGTAGATATTGTAGATATTGTGTCCATCCATCTCACTGTCTAGGGATCATCAATAATGAAGAGGGAAATAACGTAATAGACTTTATCTTAGATGAGACTGAACTGGAGCTAACTGGAGGTGGGAACTGCTTTATCTTTCCTTTGACTGTCTACTTACATTTAGATTGGAACATATGTTTTTTACCATGTGCAATAAATGTAACTTTGAAAATATTGTTGACTTGATAACATAATTTCACAACTTCGCTAGTTCTTGTGTGCATACCATTTTGTGTGCATATAGTAGTACATACCATTTCCATGCATCCATTGGAGTGGATGAACAGCAGTTTTATTATACCCCTTTTCAGATAGGGTATATTTGCCAACTGAGCCAGAGTCAGTTGTAATTTTCATACTAGCCATTAAAATGATTCGACTGTTATCTCAGCAGGCTGTGACACCTCTTTACCTCTTTTATCACTCCCATTGCTAGTTTTCTACAGTGTAACCATAACTCAGAAGATGGGCAGCTGTAGTTCTCAGAGCTGCCAAAGCTGTTTTTTTGAATATGAAACAGAAAGAATGATTGTGGTGAAGAGCAAAGTAGTGGGATCCGTCTTCAGATTAATCCAGTTTCTGATCCTCGTTTATGTGATTGGGTAAGTTGGGATTCAATGATTCTGTTTCTTACATTAAAAAGCCGGTGTTCCACTACATTTAGTCAGAGTGAATGTATCACTTTGTCACTACACCTGTGTCCCCTTGTCTCCTGTCTGATCTGCTTCATTATAGGTATGTCTGTGTGGTGCAAAAGTCCTACCAGGAAACAGACTCAGTGATCAGTTCTGTCACAACCAAGGTGAAGGGCACTGGCTTCACCAACACCTCTGATCTGGGCGCCCGTGTGTGGGACGTGGCTGATTACAACATCCCCCCTCAGGTACAGTGGTGGAAAAAGTACCCAGTTGTCATACTTGAGTGAAAGTTAAGATAATAGAAAATGACTCAAGTAAAAGTGAAAGTCACCTAGTAAAATACTACTTGAGTAAAAGTCTAAAAGTATTTGGTTTTAAATAAACTTAAGTATCAAAAGTAAATATAATTGCTAAAATATACTTAAGTATCAAAAGTAAAAGTACAAATCATTTCAAATTCCTTAAATTAAGCAAACCAGATGGCGCCATATTATTGTTTTTTAATTTACGGAAAACCAGGGGCACACTCCAACACTCAGACTTCATTTACAAACGAAGCATGTGTGTTACCTGAGTCTGTTAGATCAGTGTGTGAATTTGACCCTTTTCCTGTTCTGCTAAGCATTCAAAATGTAACAAGTACTTTTGGCTGTCAGGGAAAATGTATGGAGTAAAAAGTAAATTATTTTCTTTATGAATGTAGTGAAGTAAAAGTAAAAGTAGTCAAAAATGTAAATAGTAAAGTATAGATACCCTAAAAAAATGACTTAAGTAGCACTTTAAAGTAGTTTTACATAAGTACTTTACACCCCTGCTCAGGTATAAACCTATACTCCATACACTTTATCTGCAGTGTATCACTTTGTCAGTTTGAGTTCAGATTGTGTTGGTAACTGTTTTTGTATTTTTGTATAGAAAGATCATTTGTTTTAGGAAAATGTCTTCTGTCTGGCAGGGTGACAGTTCTTTCTTTGTGTTGACCAACATGATTGTTACCCCCAATCAAACTCAATCGACCTGTCCCGAGGTAAGTTGCTGATTTCTCCTTTAAAATACATTGAAATGTGTAAGTCTATATTGTTAAATGTGTATTTATTGTTTGAATTAAACACTACTGAAAATGTCCAGTGAAATGTTAAGTTGGACTGTATTTATACGTAAATACATTGACTTAGAAAATATGCGTTATACAACCATTATTTCAATGGTAATCAAAAGTATTTGAATGGCAGTGAAATGTGATCCTGTATCTTCTTAAGCTCCCGAACCAATCCACCATTTGCATGTCAGACAGTGACTGCTTAGAGGGATCCAATGATGTTCGTGGAAACGGTAGGTCTTCATGCCTTGCTGATGAGTCCTTGTAAAATTGTTAACAAGGGCAGCAACCAGCAGGGAGATGGCTGAAACATTCATTCAGGGTTTCATAAGAAAATCAATATCTACTGCTCCAGATAAAATTGTCCTGAAATTCAGTCATATTTTCAGAATCATCCTGCAACATATTTGATTAACTCTGTTTAAAGGTATCCAGACAGGGTTATGCATGAACTATAAAGAGACTGTCAAAACATGTGAAGTGCTATCTTGGTGTCCTCTTGAAATAGACATCAATTTACCCGAGTAAGTAAGAACAAATTACAATATGATTCATGAGGGTATACTCATGGGGCAAGGTATTATAAGTGGAACGCGTTTTGTATCATAGACATGCACTGCTGGCTGCAGCAGAGGACTTCACGGTGCTAATCAAAAACAGTGTGACATACCCCAAATTCAACTTTCACAAGTGAGTCATGTTAATTTGTCACGCACCGAAATTAAACATGAAAACGAATAAAGGCAGACACCTGCTTGATAGTTTTACTTTATTCTGTAGAATACCTAATATTTTCTCTTTGGTCTCTTGCAGAAGAAACATTTTGCCTGATGTTAACTCCTCATATCTGAAGCAATGTGAATTCAATCGCAAAACAGACCCTTACTGTCCCATCTTCCGCCTTAAAGACATGGTCTCTGAAGCTGAGGAGGATTTTCAGACCATGGCAATCAGGGTATAAAATGTAGCTCTACACTCTCCTCTTAGGTCCCTTACAAGCCTCGATTCTGCATAAGCCCATACTAGATTTTCCTGTAGTTATTCTCAATGCCGTGTTTGGTGTGTGTTGCAATTGAATGAGGGGGCTTTAATCTTCCTTGTTCATCAGGCCACATTTTGGCAGTGGTGTCACTCATTGGTATATCAAATTCCACATTTAAATAGATGAATTTGAGATGAGACTATGTGGTTATGTTTGTTCAGGGTGGTGTTCTTGGGATTATGATTGACTGGAGCTGTGACCTGGACTGGCCTGAACATCACTGTGGCCCTAAGTACTCCTTCCGCAGGCTAGACAACAAAATCCCTGAAAACAACGTGGCCCCTGGATACAACTTTAGGTGAAATCAATGAACCTGTGGACACAATACTGTCATAGAGAATAAATACAGCTTTTCAACTAGATTTATTTCCACAGGTTTGCCAAGTACTACAAAACCACAGATGGTAGGGAAACAAGAACATTGATCAAAGCATATGGAATCCTATTTGATGTCATTGTTTTTGGAACGGTGAGACTCAACATACAAAAAAAGAATCTATTCTTCAAACCACAGGAGTAGAATACTTCATTTTGACAATGTATGAGCTTTATGTTCAGAAGATGGTAAACGCAACAATTGAGACCACCACAATAAGGGTTTCAATGTCAAATGACAAATCGGCCTACCTTCCTCTACTGTTCTATCTTTACAGGCAGGTAAATTCAACATGGTTCCGACCATAGTGAATCTAGGAGCAGCGCTTACGTTTCTCTCTTTGGTAAGTTCTGTTAAGTGGAGCCATCTCCAAAACACTCATTATTTGTAAACAAACATTCATTATTAGTACCATAAAGCATTTTTTTTTTAAATGTTAGCCTGTTAATACAGTGTAATTGAGTTGTCATTTTCAGTTTGAAATAGTCATGCAAGTGTGTACCCTTAGGTGAATGCAGTTTGTAACTGGTTTCTCCTGACATGCACAAAGAGAAGAGATTACTACAGCAAACACAAATTCACATATCTGGATAACACTGATGACAATGCTGGTGAATCTGTGAGTTACTGACTTCTCGAGCTTATTTCACTATATACAGGACCAAATTAATTATCAGGGAATACTTACAAAAATAACCATACTATTCTTTGCTTAACAACCTCAACTTGACTGTTTATCAACTTTTTCATTATGCAGATTTGACTAAAATTAGTTATATAAATCATGTATTATTAATCTGACAAATTCTAATTTGTCTGTACAGCTGGGAGAAACAACGTATGGGACCCGGTAGATCCTGCACAGAGAAGTGGTTATTTCACATTGTGGGAGAATGTTGAAGCCATCTTCTTGTGTCCAGACCTCTAGCCATCTCCAGCCCCTGCCCCTAAACATCATACATGGGGCATATACTCATATTTCCTAATATTCCAGATTAAGCCTGGTCAAATGTGAAGTGTATAATCTGTATTAGCTACCTTAAAACAAAGTACAAATAAATAGTAAGAAAGACATTTTAATTTGGAAATTGTCATTTCACGTAACTGATCACAAAAGAATAACAAAACAAGTTGTAATATAGAAAGTAGAAAAGTATCGCCTTTTCTGGAAAATATGTCCTCTTCCCATCCCTCCACGTCCTCGACCCCTGGCAGCCACTGTGAAAGAGGAGACAAAGCAAATTGTTTGTCAATAAAAACATACAGTACCAGTCAAAAGTTGACACCTACTCATTCAAGTTATTTTTTTACTATTTTCTACATTGCAGAATAATAGTGAAGACATCAAAACTATGAAATAACACATATGGAACCATGTAGTAACCATAAAAAGTGTTAAACAAATCAAAATATATTTTAGATTCTTCAAAATAGCCACCCTTTGCCTTTGACAGCTTTGCACACTCTTGGCATTCTCAACCAGCTTAAGTTTTGTAAGCTAGGCTACCTATGTAATTAATGGATCTCGTTCCCAATGATCAGTGCTTTAGTTTAATATGTTGCTGTCCAGCGGTTCTGAATTTGTGATGCACCCGACTGTCCACGTTTTTCTGTGCAATAGAATTTTAATTTGAAAAGTGTGTGTGTGTGTGTGTACAAGGCTATTTAATGTACATGACCAGTTTGTCTTCAGTCCATTTTAAATGGGATAGATGGGCTATGGTATAGGTTGAATGTCTGCCTAAAACCAGCCTGAGTAGGCTTATGACTCCATTTCTATTCAGAGAAATTAATAGAATTGGAAATGAGCTATTATCAGGCTGGTTAACGGGATGAACAGTGGCAAGAAAAAGTATCTGAACCCTTTGGAATTACCTGGATTACTGCAAAAATTTGACCTGATCTTCATCTAAAAGTCACAACAGACAAACAGCGTGCTTAAACTAACACACAAATTGTATTTTTCTTGTCTATATTGAATACATCATTTAAACATTGTTGGAAAAAGTATGTGAACCCCTAGGCTAATGACTTCTCCAAAAGCTAATTGAAGTCAGGAGTCAACTAACCTGGAGTCGAATCAATGAGACGAGATTGGAGATTTTGGTTAGGAGCTGCCCTGCCCCATAAAAAAAAAAAACTCACAAAATTTGAGTTTGCTATTCACAAGAAGCATTGCCTGATGTGAACCATTCCTCGAACAAAAGAGAACTCAGATGATCTAAGATTAAGAATTGTTGACTTGCATAAAGCTGGAAGGGGTTACACAGTATCTCTAAAAGTCACTCCACTGTAAGACAAATTGTCTATAAATGGAGAAATTTCAGCACTGTTGCTACTCTCCCTTGGAGTGGCCGTCCTGCAAAGATGACTGCAAGAACACAGCGCAGAATTCTCAATGAGGTTAAGTAGAGTGTCAGCTAAAGACTTACAGAAATCTCTGGAAGATGCTAACATCTCTGTTGACGAGTCTACAATACGTAAAACACTAAACAAGAATGGTGTTCATTGAAGGACACCATGGAAGAAGCCACTGCTGTCCAAAAAAACATTGCTGCATGTCTGAAGTTCACAAAAGAGCACCTGGATGTTCCACAGCGCTACTGGCAAAATATTCTGTGGACAGATGAAACTAAAGTTGTTTTTTTTGGAAGGAACACAACACTGTGTGGAGAAAAAAAAGGCACAGCACACCAACATTAAAACCTCATCCCAAATGTAAACTATGGTGGAGGGAGCATCATGGTTTGGGGCTGCTTTGCTGCCTCAGGGCCTGGACAGCTTGCTATCATAAACGGAAAAATTAATTCCCAAGTTTATCAAGACATTTTGCAGGAGAATGTAAGGCTATCTGTCCACCAACTGAAGCTCAACAGAAGTTAGGTGATGCAACTAACGTTTGTCGTCGGGAGACGAGGAAGCGGACCAAAACGCAGCTGGGAGCGAATACATGTTTATTTAACACACTAGAATTAAACATGTACACAAACTCAAGTAAGAACTGCCAATACGTTACGTGCTCAAATAAGGAGACAACAACCCACAAAACATCGTGGGGGAAAAGGAACTTAAATGTGATTCCCAATCAGACTTCACAAGCGACAGCTGTCTGATTGGGAAATCACCCCCGAGCCCAACATAGAAATAAAACACAAAGAAAGGCTATAAACAAAACATAGAAAATAAAGCATAGAAATGCCACACCCTGACCAAAATAGCAGAGTTCACCTGGTCAGGGCGTGACAGTACCCCCCCTCCAACGGTGCGTACTCCCGGCGCACCAAACTAAAGTCTATTAGGGGGGGGACCCGGGTGGGCGCCTCACCCTCGGTGGAGGCTCTGGCCCCGGGCGTGTTTCTCCCCCTGCCTCCACCCTAGCCCTACCCCTCTGGCCCGGACTGGACCACTGTGGAGCGGCATGCTCAGGCTCCGGAGCGGAGCCGTCGACCGGAACATGATTGGGCACCGGTGGACCAGACACGGGCCGTGCCGGACTGTGGACACGCACCGTGGGCTTGGTGCGGGGAACAGGAACAGGCCGGACAGGACTGTGGACACGCACCGTGGGCTTGGTGCGGGGAACAGGGACGGGCCGGACAGGACTGTGGACACGCACCGTGGGCTTGGTGCGGGGAACAGGGACGGGCCGGACAGGACTGTGGACACGCACCGTGGGCTTGGTGCGGGGAACAGGGACGGGCCGGACAGGACTGTGGACACGCACCGTGGGCTTGGTGCGGGGAACAGGGACGGGCCGGACAGGACTGTGGCCACGCACCGTGGGCTTGGTGCGGGGAACAGGGATGGGCCGGACAGGACTGGGGACACGCACCACTAACCTGGTGCGGGGAGCAGGGACGGGCCGGGCTGGGGACACGCACCACTAACCTGGTGCGGGGAGCAGGGACGGGCCGGACAGGACTGGGGACACGCACCACTGACTTGGTGCGGGGAGCAGGGACGGGCCGGACCGGACTGGGGACACGCACCACTGACTTGGTGCGGGGAGCAGGGACGGGCCAGACAGGACTGGGGACACGCACCACTAACCTGGTGCGGGGAGCAGGGACGGGCCGGACAGGACTGGGGACACGCACCACTAACCTGGTGCGGGGAGCAGGGACGGGCCGGACAGGACTGGGGACACGCACCACTAACCTGGTGCGGGGAGCAGGGACGGGCCAGACAGGACTGTGAACACGTACTGGTGACCTGAAGCATGGAGCCGGTTTAGCCACTCGTCCTGGCTGGATGCCCATCCTAGCACGGCATGTGCTGGGCATGTCCACCGGACGCACTGGGCAGTGCGGGCGCACTGGTGACACAGCGCGCAACTCTGCATACCATGGCTTGGTGCGGGGAGCAGGGACGGGCCGGACAGGACTGGGGACACACACCGTGGGCTTGGTGCGGGGAACAGGAACGGGCCAGACAGGACTGTGAACACGCACTGGTGACCTGAAGCGTGGAGCCGGTTTAGCCACTCGTCCTGGCTGGATGCCCATCCTAGCACGGCATGTGCTGGGCATGTCCACCGGACGCACCGGGCTGTGCGGGCGCACTGGCGACACAGCGCGCAACTCAGCATACCATGGCTCCTCCTCCAGATCTTCCCTCTGCAGGTCCTCAATCAAACGCCTCATCTCCTTCTCTTCCTCCGCCGTCATCCCCCACGAGAGCAGTGGTCTGGGCTCCTCCTCTGCCCTTCCGGACCACCCCATTAGCCCCCCCAAAAAAATTCTCTTGGGGCTGTTTTCCGGGCCTCCTCGACCGCCGCCTGCGACTCCGTCTACCGGCTGGCTTTTCCTCCTCGACCTGGGAGTCCGTCCGCCAGGGTCCTTTCCCCGACATGATCTCCTCCCAGGTCCAGAACTCCTTTCCCTCGCGAGCCCATCTCTCGCGCTCCTTTGCCTCCCGCTGCTTGGTCCTGGTTCGGTGGGTTGTTCTGTAACGTTTGTCGTCGGGAGACGAGGAAGCGGACCAAAACGCAGCTGGGAGCGAATACATGTTTATTTAACACACTAGAATTAAACATGTACACAAACTCAAGTAAGACCTGCCAATACGTTACGTGCTCAAATAAGGAGACAACAACCCACAAAACATCGTGGGGGAAAAGGAACTTAAATGTGATTCCCAATCAGACTTCACAAGCGACAGCTGTCTGATTGGGAAATCACCCCCGAGCCCAACATAGAAATAAAACACAAAGAAAGGCTATAACCAAAACATAGAAAATAAAGCATAGAAATGCCACACCCTGACCAAAATAGCAGAGTTCACCTGGTCAGGGCGTGACAGCAACGGAACAACCCAAAAGACAGATGTAAATCAACAACAGAATGGCTTCAACAGAATAAAATACACTTTCTGGAGTGGCCCAGTCAGTCCTGACCTCAACCCGATTGAGGTGCTGTGGCATGACCTCAAGTGAGCGGTTCACACCAGACATCCCAAGAATATTGTGGAACTGAAACAGTTTTGTCAAGAGGACTGGTCCAAAATTCCTCCTGACCGTTGAGCAGGTCTGATCCACAACTACAGAAAACGTTTGGTTGAGGTTATTGCTGCCAGAGGGTTAACCTGTTATTAAATCCAAGGGTTCACATACTTTTCCCAACCTGCACTGTGAATGTTTACACAGTGTGTTCAATAAAGACATGAAAATTATTCATTGTGTGTTATTAGTTTAAGCAGACTGTTTGTCTATTGTTGTGACTTAGACGAGGATCAGATCAAATTTTATGACCAATTTTTGCAGAAATCCAGGTCATTCTAAAGGGTTCACAGTTTTTCTTCCCACCGTATGTCTGTTGAATCTGAAAAAAAAGAATCCCACACTCAGCCCCGCTCCACATTCTCACCCAGTCAGGATTCACTACTACGTCGCGGCAGTGACATAATGCATACTTTTTACTAAATGGTACGTGCTAAATAGTATGAGACGATGAGTAGCCTACATAGTATGCAGTTTAAGTATGGAGTACGCTAGTATTGGTATTCTTACACGGCCAATGACTAACAAGGAGTTGGCATGATGGCACTAACAGACTGGCACCCCGGCTAGTAGGATTCCAAGGTGGGTCTGATTAGGGCCAGAATGTATTGTAAATCTGTACCTTGTGCTTTGAGAATGGCAGCTTTGCCTCTTCCTGCTCCAGCTCCCTGGTTCTTGATACTCTTTAGCATGGGTGCGTTCTTCAGCATGTCAGAGAGAATGAGGAATCGGATCTTGCTGCCTCAGATGTACACCTGCTCCAGCTGGGCTACACGGCCGTCTCTGTGGGTCACTGTGATGTTGGCCATCTGGAGGAGGCAGAATGTGTAATAAGAAATATATCATATCTAGATAAGGAAGGGAGGTAGGTTGTGGAGGACTACTTTATGTGTAGCTGAGGAACCCTCAACTCCTTTCTCTTATATGGAGGTGGAGTTGAGTTTTGATGACTGGTCGCAGGATTTGCTAGCAACAACATTGAGTCACCATCAGTCGATTCTTGAAAAAATGTAAATTCTGAAAACTGTCATGACGTTGGCCTGAGGGGGGAGGTTTATGACCCCCATAAATACCTTTCCCCTTTTTCCTCTCTCTACCGATGTGACTATTGAAAATACCTTTGTTAACATTGAGAGAGAGTCTGGTGACATCAAAAGATGGGAAACGGAACCATATTTCGGTAATCGACTCAATGAATATGATGTCAGTTCAGTTGGCGTCTGAGACATGATTACTGATGATAGCACGACATAAAACTGTATCTTAGAAAATCTACACATTCTAGTTATCAGATTCACATGGAATTGTTGTGCAATTTAAACGTTTTAATATGAAACTATTTGTGAAAAGATGAAATGTAAGTTTTAGCTTCTTAAATGAGAAAACGGTTTATCATAGAGAAACTCCGCTCACTCAGAGGCCCTGCTCATGTGAACAGACAGTGGTTGTAAACTATGAAACACTGCCCTCTCTCCCAATCCTATATAAGTCCCTTGACAAAAATGTAAATATCTGTTCCAAGGACGTGTGGACTTGAGGTCCCCACGTTGAAAGGACAAAGACCACCTACAGAACTAAGCCAACCTCAGCAAGAACCTGACGAAATTAGCATCGAATTTCAATGTGAAGGTGACGACCTACACGCCGGAAGGATGAATTTCGACTATACCAGCCAGAATATAGCATGAGCTTAAAGTATGGCAACTTGGTATGAACTTTGAAATCTTATTCACTAAAGAAGTGATACCTCCTAGCCGTTGCGTTAGCGCAGCAACTGTAAATGTGGGCTAGGAAAGGATGGATGACGTATCCAGGCTAACACACACAATGATACTACAACGTATCCCGTTTACCACCAGAGACATTCTTCAGAGGACCAGAGATCCATGCTGGACCACCCGGTCTCCCACCTACGAACAATCTACCGAAGCGCAGCTCAGAGTAAATATTTACTGCATTCTCCTTTTTCAAATGGGCGGTAATTTAGAATGCATAAGATACTGTATTTACGATAGCATAGCTGCCTATGGCCCAATAGAGATAGCTTCTCCCTTTGTTCCTCAGTCTTCCCGCTCTTCCCCTTTCCTTTGTGTAACCAGCCGTCATGTTGGCTCCGTCCACCAGGGACGTTTTCTTTATGACATAATTTGTAATCAATGTATGATCCATTCTGTGTAGATGTAATTCTGTGTGATTATTTAGGTATTTAGTAAATAAATAATTAAACCAAATGTTGTATTGCTGATTCAACTTGTTAGCCAGGGTTCGTGAAGATAACCAAGAATTTACAACTTTCAGATGAGACTGAATAAAGTGACGATTAAATATTGACTGCTATTGATGTAAAAGATTACTAGGTCTTTAAGAGTTTATTCGGAAGATAACAGCTCTATAAACATTATTTTGTGGTGCCCCGACTTTCTAGTTAATTACATTCACCTGAGTAGCTTAATCAGGTAATATGAATTACAGAGAAATTATTTTATAGAATAGCATGTCATATCACTTAATCCGGCATAGCCAAAGACACGACAAAGCCCTTCTCGTTTTTCAAGCGAAGGTCTTTTAAGGGAGTATGCGAGCACGCTCATTCGGTTAGCCGAGCTCTGCTAGGAGTACTTAAGCATGCTGACACCTGAATAAGGGTAGGGGTTAAGGTTAGGGTAGGGACATCAAGGTACCTGGATAGCACAGACCAATTGAATCTCAGCTTACCTAATATGTAGTATGAGCAACGAGGAAAATAAAGTTGGTGGTTGTATTCACTAAAAGATTTTATAGCAGTATTAATTTCAGCCTCCGGTAGAAGTGCCGCAGTACAGGACAAACATAGCGTTTTCAGAATTACATTTTTTACAAGAATTGACTGATGGTGACTCAATGTTGCTAGCAAATCCCGTGACCAGTCATCAAAATTCAACTCCGCCTTGATATAAGGGAACGAGTTGAGAGTTCCTCAGCTACTTTATGGGGGACTCAGGGATCACAGAGGCTGATTTGCTACTCTTTATTTTACTGATGAAGCTGGCAAGGTAACTTCCGTTTTACTTAACAGAAAAAAAGTATTTTATTCCCAGTGCTGAGTTAGTAGTGTAACTGACATGTAACGTAAGCTAATGCATTACATGTTTCAACCACTCGACTGAAGTTCTGTCTGAAGTGAATGAACTAGCTAGCTACCACAGCCAGTTCAGCGCTAGACTAGCTATTCGTTTGATTGAATAATTAAGACACACAAATGACTAGAGGAAGTCTGACCACAATTGATTTGATTTTGCCACCTGGCTCAGACTTGCCGTGCTGTGCTAAAAGGACAGAGGCTGGTTTACCAAAATCAAAATCACTAATTTGTTTAGGAAAAACATTCCCTATTCCCTCAACATTTGCTCTCTGTATGGGACACATATGCTTCGCATGCACCTGACCAAATCGGGCCTGACCTATAGCATATACAGTGGGGGAAAAAAGTATTTGATCCCCTGCTGATTTTGTACGTTTGCCCACTTACAAAGAAATGATCAGTCTATAATTTTAATGGTAGGTTTATATGAACAGTGAGAGACAGAATAACAACCAAAAAAATCCAGAAAAAACGTATGTCAAAAATGATTCAATTTCAATGAGGGAAATAAGTATTTGACCCCTCTGCAAAACATGACTTAGTACTTGGTGGCAAAACCCTTGTTGGCAATCACAGAGGCAGACGTTTCTTGTCGTTGGCCACCAGGTTTGCACACATCTCAGGAGGGATTTTGTCCCACTCCTCTTTGCAGATCTTCTCCAAGTCATTAAGGTTTCGAGGCTGACGTTTGGCAACTTGAACCTTCAGCTCCCTCCACAGATTGTCTATGGGATTAAGGTCTGGAGACTGGCTAGGCCACTCCAGGACCTTAATGTGCTTCTTCTTGAGCCACTCCTTTGTTGCCTTGGCCGTGTGTTTTGGGTCATTGTCATGCTGGAATACCCATCCATGACCCATTTTCAATGCCCTGGCTGAGGGAAGGAGGTTCTCACCAAAGATTTGATGGTACATGGCCCGGGTCAAATGATGTGGTAAAGTTGTCCTGTCCCCTTAGCAGAAAAACACCACCAAAGCATAATGTTTCCACCTCTATGTTTGACGGTGGAGATAGTGTTCTTGGGGTCATAGGCAGCATTCCTCCTCCTCCAAACACGGCGAGTTAAGTTGATGCCAAAGAGCTCCATTTTGGTCTCATCTGACCACAACACTTTCCCCAGTTGTCCTCTGAATCATTCAGATGTTCATTGGCAAACTCCAGATGGGCATGTATATGTATTCTTGAGCAGGGGGACCTTGCGGGCGCTGCAGGATTTCAGTCCTTCACGGCGTAGTGTGTTACCAATTGTTGACAATGGTCCCAGCTGCCTTGAGATCATTGACAAGATCCTCCCGTGTAGTTCTGGGCTGATTCCTCACCATTCTCATGATCATTGCAACCCCACGAGGTGAAATCTTGCATGGAGCCCCAGGCCGAGGGATATTGACAGTTCTTTTGTGTTTCTTCCATTTGCGAATATACGCACCAAATGTTGTCACCTTCTCACCAAGCTGCTTGGCGATGGTCTTGTAGCCCATTCCAGCCTTGTGTAGGTCTACAATCTTGTCCCTGACATCCTTGGAGAGCTCTTTGGTCTTGGCCATGGTGGAGTGTTTGGAATCTGATTGATTGATTGCTTCTGTGGACAGGTGTCTTTTTTACAGGTAACAAGCTGCAGTTAGGAGCATTCCCTTTAAGAGTGTGCTCCTAATCTCAGCTCGTTACCTGTATAAAAGACACCTGGGTGCCAGAAATCTTTCTGATTGAGAGGGGGTCAAATACTTATTTCCCTCATTAAAATGCAAATGAATTTATAACATCTTTGACATGCGTTTTTCTGGATATTTTTTTTGTTATTCTGTCAATCACTGTTCAAATAAACCTACCATTAAAATTATAGACTGATCCTTTCTTTATCAGTGGGCAAACATACAAAATCAGCAGGGGATCAAATACTTTTTCCCCCCACTGTAACACGTGACAGCAAAATGGATGGCGAGGACGTGACAAATTAACTTGAAACCGGGAAATGTTTACTGGTTGCTCATAAGGTAAATGGGGAAGTCAGATGTTTGGAATAAATTTGTCTAGTTCTGGAAAATACTGGAGATCAAGAAAAAGAAGTTATGGAGCAAGCGCTGCATGCATATTAGGCGTTCTATGCATGCATAACAGGTGCTGTTAGATTACAATCATTTTTCTGACCGTTTGCAAAGTCCGAAAGAGAAAAGTTTAGGTCTATTTATTGTTTACGCTAAGTATTCAATGGTCGCTTTATTTTATTTTAAAACTAAAATGATTGATTGCATTTCAAATCATGAATGACTCGTATGCTGACGAATAAATGATTGATTGATACAGTAGCCTATATAAGTCTTAACATATAGGCTAAGTAAGTTACAGTATTAAGACTAACCAGGAGGTGCTCTTAGGCCTACAGCTTGATGGTGGTTATACAAGGCTGCTATACTAAGACCACTAATGATAATGACATTACTTATTATAATAATGATGATCATAATAATAACAAGGATAAAGGAGGGTTATTATAAATATTATTTTTATGACAATTTGGAACAGTGTAACAACACTATATGAATTATAAATAATTCCAGAGGCTGGTCTAACGAAGAAATAAAAGTGTAAAGCCTTTATTACAGCATAGCGAAGATTAAAAACAGCAGAATTTGTGAAATTGTTGCATGAGGCTTGGTGCTCACGGAATCAGTAGGCTATCAACCAAAACACTCAAAACAGGCAACAGAAGCAGGATCACTATTAAAAGGACACCAATAATAAGAAGAGACTTGCTTGGGCCAAGAAACACAAGCAATGGACATAAGTCCGGTGGAAATCTGTCCTTCGGTCGAATGAGTCCAAATTTGAGATTTTCGGTTCCAACCGCCATGTCTTTGTGAGACACAGAGTAGGTGAGCGGATGATCTCCACATGTGTGGTTCCAAAAAATCAAATCAAATTTTATTGGTCACATACACGTGTTAACCAGATGTTATTGCGGGTGTAGCGAAATACTTGTGCTTCTAGCTCCGACAGTGCAGTAATATCTAACAGTTTCACAACATATACCCAAAATACACATAAATCTAAGTAAGAAATGGATTAAGAATATATATACACATGTCAGAGCGGCATTGGACTAAGATATAGTGGCGTATAGAGTACAGTATATACAGTTGAAGTCGGAAGTTTACATACACTTAGGTTGGAGTCATAAAAACTCGTTTTTCAACCACTCCACAAATGTCTTGTTAACCATCTATAGCTTTGGCAAGTCGGTTAGGTCATCTACTTTGTGCATGACACAAGTCATTTTTCCAACAATTGTTTACAGGCAGATTATTTCACTGTATCACAATTCCAGTAGGTCAGAAGTTAACATACACTAAGTTGACTGTGCCTTTAAACAGCTTGGAAAATTCCAGAAAATGATGTCATGGCTTTAGAAGCTTCTGTTAGGCTAATTTACATCATTTGAGTCAATTGGAAGTGTACCTGTAGATGTCTTTCAAGGCCTACCTTCAAACACTGTCTCTTTGCTTGACATCATGGGAAAATCTAAAGAAATCAGCCAAAACCTCAGAAAAACAATTGTAGACCTCCACAAGTCTGGTTCATCCTTGGGAGCAATTTCCAAATGCCTTTTCTAGACTATCATTTCACAGATGCATGTTGAAAATGTTTTTGGGAGATGCGATGGATCATTGAATATTCCCTTTCTTTTGTTGCTCAGTGAAATCATCCCATGTGAAGTATCAACTAATTTAATGAGTTCAATTTGTAATAAAATAGTTTTTTGTATTTCTATTGGAAGGATTTAATTATTTGAAATGATGTCTACTTATGATAAGTTAAAATGTTTATGTTTCTGTCACCATATGATATGGTAAATATATCCAATGCAAAAAAAACATCTACATTTAAGTGGTATTAATATTCATTTGCATACATTTCTGTTAATTTCCATAAATTCCCATGGAAAGTTTCCACCTCTGAATATTCCCCAAAATGTGCAACCCTAGTGCTGACTGTGAGCTTTAATTTGAAGGGGTATTTTAATCCATATCGGGTGAACCGTTTAGCAATTAGAACGCTTTTTGTACGTTTTGGGACAAATTGTAACGCCCTGGCCATAGAGAGGGGTTTTTTGTTCTTTATTTTGGTTAGGCCAGGGTGTTACATTGGGTGGGCGTTCTATGTTCCTTTTTCTATGTTTTTGTAGTTCTTTGTTTTGGGCCGAGTAGGGTTCCTAATCAGAGGCAGCTGTCTATTGTTGTCTCTGATTAGGAATCATACTTAGGCAGCCTGTTTCCTTTGGGGTTTTGTGGGTAGTTGTTTCTGTTGTGTGGTTTGCACCGACAGAACTGTTGGCTTTTGGTTTCACTGTTTGTTTTTTTGAAGTGTATCATTATGACCACTTACCACGCTGCATCTTGGTCCCCTCTTCCAGACGATCGTTACACAAATTCACTTTGTGTATTAAAGTAGTAAAAAGTTAAGTATTTGGTCCCACATTGATAGCACGCAAGTGTAATCGATGTGAAATGGCTAGCTAATTAGCGGTGGTGCGTGCTAATAGCGTTTCAATCGGTGACGTCACTCACTCTGAGACCTTTAAGTAGTTGTTCCCCTTGCTCTGCGATGGGTAACGATGCTTCGAGGTTGTCTGTGGTCGATCTGTGCAGACGGTCCCTGGTTTGAGCCCAGGTAGGGGCGAGGACAGGGACGGAAGCTATACTGTTACACAATGACTAAATCAAGATTGTGACTCTACAGATAATCGTGAATGAATCGTGAATAATTGCAATAACAGGGGAGGTTAGCAATTTTAGGGGGTATATTTTTGAGTCTATAACTTTCTCACTCATCATTATTCAGTCAAGATTATACATAATCATGGTAGCATCCACATTCATGTAGAAGTGGGGGGGGGGGTTTGGGGGTCCTCCCTCAATTTTATTGTCCATCTAAAGCTAATTTCCTGCATTTCTACACAATCTAATATTTTATTGTAAATAAGAATATAAAGTTTGTGTCACGGTTGTCGTAAGGAGAAGCAGACCAAAGTGCAGCGTGTGTCGTTCCACATTTTATTTACACTGTGAAACTATGCGATACATAAACTAAAGACGTCTCAGGAGGTTCCGGACTGTGGTCCGTCTCAGGAGGTTCCGGACTGGGAACTGTCGCCGGAAGCTCTGGACTGGGAAGTGTCGCCGGAAGCTCTGGACTGGGAAGTGTCGCCGGAAGCTCTGGACTGGGAATGCGCACTGGAATGCGCACTATAGCTAGCTAATCATGGTGATAACCGTAATATCTTACCGTTTAAATCCTTGCAAACCAGTTGGCGAATATTCTTGTCAATTATTCAGTTAGCCCTTTAGCTAATGTTTTAATGTAGGTCTAGCTATGGGAGAATGCCAAAGATGCTTTCAGCATCTCCAGCGCCGTTGATTTTTTGTTTGATTCACAGCCATGCACGGCGAAAACTAGAGAACTTTGAATGCTGCCACCTACTACCGACGGTGCAGTTTATTGCCCTACTACTGCTTTATTATACAAACAACAATCAAACCGTTTAAATGCATGTTTTATATTAAATGTAAAGTGTGCACAATAAATTCATGAACTATAATAATGTAGAATACACTGTGATGGATGCTCTTCTTGTGCGCAACCAGCGTTTCTCTCAGAGGCAGTGTAGTTTCTGCAGACACTTTTGACTGTGTGCGTGTGTGCTTGGCACGGTAGTCTCGTTAGCCAGCAAGAATAAGCAAGACCTACCAAGAATAAGGCCATGACCTCGGCGATTTCTCTTCAAAATAAATGTCCCACAATAATGACGTTTTTAAAAAAAGATACAAATGGAAAAAGGTTAAATAAGCAATAAGGTTCGAGGGGGTGTGGTATATGGACAATATACCATGGCTAAGGGCTGTTCTTACGCACGATGCAAAGCGGAGTGCCTGGATACAGCCCTTATACCACAACCCCCCAGGTGCCTTATTGCTATTATAAACTGGTTACCAGCCGTAAAAATACATGTTTGTCATACGTGTGGTATACCACAGCTTTCTGCCAATCAGCATGACATCTAGTGGAAGCCATAGGAACTGCAACCAGATGCCTCAGAAATCTAGATTCACATAGAAAACCAATCGAAAACACAGTCACCTCAACAACAAAAACATTCCTGGATGGTTTGTCCTCGGGGTTTCGCCTGCCAAATAAGTTCTGTTATACTCACAGACATAATTTTAACAGTTTTAGAAACTTTAGAGTGTTTTCTATCCAAATCTATCAATTATATGCATATCCTAGCTTCTGGGCCTGAGTAGCAGGCAGTTTAGTTTGGGCACGCTTTTCATCCGGACGTGAAAATACCGCCCCCTAGCCCAAAGAGGTTTTAAAGAGTGGCAAATCAGCTGAAATGCAGTATGTTTTTCATATTGGACGTACATATTGCACCTTACACAATTATGTGTACAAAACAGATTAGTTTGAACAAAAGCTAGGTCATAGGAAGTGTTGCTGGGCTTTTACCTTTTACTTTGGTCAAACAGCTTAATGTGGGGTGCATGGAGACTATATGGTACAAATATTGCATTTTAGAGGAAAAACTAGTGATTGTTTGTGTCCATAAAACCAGGGTCCAGTCTATTACTTTAATTCTCTGCTGACTGACTAATTCCGGACTATATCTTAATTACAAAACAATAAATGTATTGTTTTCGCGTACTCTTTGTTTGCTTCCACTGAGTGTACAAAACATTTGGAGCACCTCTCTACTATTGAGTTGCACTGCCTTTTGCCCTCAGAACAGCCTCAATTCATTGGGGCATGGACTCTACAAGGTGTCGAAAGCGTTCCACAGGGATTGCCGGCCCATGTTGACTCCAATGCTTCCCACAGTTATGTCAAGTTGTCTGGATGTCCTTTGGGTGGTGGACCATTCTTGATACACAGAGGAAACTGTTGAGCGGGAAAAATCCAACCCAGCTATTCTTGACACACTCAAACTGCTGCGCCTTGCACCTACTACCATACCCCGTTCAAAGGCACTTCAATCTTTTGTCTTGCCTATTCACCCTCTGAACAGCACACATACACAATCCATGTCTCAATTGTCTCAAGCCTTAAAAATCCTTCTTCAACCTGTCTCCTCCCGTTCATCTACAGTGATTGAATTGAATTTAAGAAGTGTCGTGTCTTTGGCTATGCCGGATTAAGTGATATGACATGCTAACTTATAAAATGATTTCTCTGTAATTAATATTACCTGATTAATCTAATCATGTAAATGTAATTAACTAGAAAGTCGGGGCACCACGGAAGAACGTTTATAGAGCTGTTATCTTCCGAATAAACTCTTAAAATACTTAGTAATATTTTACATCGATAGCAGTCAATATTAACCCTTAACTTATTTTCAATCTCATAGTGAAAGTTGTAAATTCTTGGTTATCTTCACGAACCCTGGCTAACAAGTTGAATCAGCAATACAAAATTGGGTTTAATTATTTATTTACTAAATACCTAACTAATCACACAGAATTACAAATACACAGAATACCAATGATGTCATACAGAAAACGTCCCGGTGGACGGAACCTGGTTACACAAAGGAAAGGGGGTTGGGCTTGAATGAAAGAGCGGGAAGACTTAGGAACCACAAACAGCAGCTATGCTATCGTAAATACATTATCTTATGCATTCTAAATTACCGCCCATTTGGAAAAGGAAAATGCAATAAATATTTACTCTGAGCTGCGCTTCGGTAGATTGGTCGTAGATGCTGGCCGGGTTGGCCAACAGATCTTCCTGTACTCGGAACAATGTCTCTGGTGGTAAATTGGATACGTGGTGGTATCTTCGTCTGTTTGTTAGACTGGATCCGTCGTCCGTCCTTTCCTAGCCCACGTCTACAGCGGCCGCTGCTAACTCAACGGCTAGGAAGTATCACTTCTGTAGTGAATAAGCTCAAAGTTCATACCAGTTCATACCATAGCTCACGCCAAGGTTGGCTTAGTTCTGTTCTTGACATGTGTCCTTCTAACGTAGAGGCTGCAGACCTCACGTACTGGAACCACCTGGTTATCTTTTCGTCAAAGGCTTATATAGTGGAGAGGGGGGAAGGATGTGTTTCATCGTTTATAACCCCTCCTCTTCACAGGGGTGGGCCACTGATCAAGCAGGGCACTTTTCTTATGAAACCCCAAATCTCTCATTTGGAAGTTAAAATTACATTTAATCTCCTAACAAACAATTTCAATATCAAACATTTCAATTGCATAACAATTCTATGTGACTCTGATAACTAGAGGGTGTATACTTTCCCAGGTACAGTTTATGTCGTCCTGTCATCAGTCATAATGTCACAGATAACAATGAACTGACATCCATACTCATTACGTTATCAAGCATATTTCCAACTGGTTTTATTACCAAAATATGGTTCCTTTCCCCATTTGTTTGATGTTCCCAGACTCTCTATATTTAACAGGACAGCAGTCCTTCAGTAGGGTCAGTAAGAGAGGGGAAGGGAGAAAGGTATTTATGGGGGGGACAACGTCATGACAGAAGTGACATCAATAAAGGATCATAGCTTACACCTGGTCAGTCTATGTCTTGGAAAGAGCAGGTGTTTTGTACATTCAGTGTATACTCTTGGCTTGCCCTATAATGGAGGTGCCAAATTCCGACTATTAGCAGCTGATTAGGTGAGAAGCTAACTGCTTAGGCAAAACAATGGTAACCTGTAAAGGAACTACATTATCCTCATGATGGGAAGGCTGCAGACTACACATTTAAATCAGCCAGCCTTACGTGCCCCAAAAAAAGTTTTTTGGCTAGACAAATAAAACATGTTTTTTTGAGGCCGTATCCTCATAAAATCATGATGCTACAGGTTAGTATCTCCCCAATCATCACGCAGATTTTTTTTTAAATGAGGTGGAAACAATGTTGATTCATCCAGTTGTGACCAGTGGGCTGACTCAGCCCATGAGATGAAGAGGATCTTGCATATAATTTGAAACTTCTGTTTTACTGTTGATTATCAATTTCACGAAAGTATTGGATTAATTAACTTCATTGTGAATAAAATATGCTTTTTTGAGAAAATTGCATCTCTCTTCACTTTTTGAATAAACATATTGTTTGTTTGTAGAATGAGCAGCGAAACCCCCCGGAGTGTAAACTCTGTGAATTTTGAAACTAGAGATGCTCCTGAGTAGGATGGACCCCAATTTCATGCAAAACAGTTTACAGAAAATTGTGTATGGTGTAACATGTATGCCCAATATGAAACGATATTGTATTTAAGCTGATTTGGCATTCTTTAAGGGCTCCACAATGAGCAGCGACACTCCTCTGGGTGTAAACTAAAAGTTCTCCTGAGTAGAATAGACCCCCCTTATACTGCAACACAACGTACAGAAATTGTGTATGGTGCAATAAATTATAAGAGTACATACAAAAAAATAAACATTGTTGACAGTCTTGAAAAAATAAGAAAGAAAGAAATAAAACACATAATATCTCATTTAAATACTTTAATTATTATTTATATCATTACTAGTATAACATTTATAGATAATTGTGCACATTTTCCATCGTTTTCAACTAACTATTCATTTACAAAGCATACAGAACGGAAATGTTATGCTGAAGAGTCCAAAAATCCTTGATCCGGAAGAACTTAGTTATTCTTGCACACTTCGCAGTGGTGTTTCGTTTGTAGTTTTATCTGAATATAACTATATAGCTAGTTAGCTTACTAGCTAGCTGAACAGAACTGTCTGTGTACACTATAAACCATTCCTCAACAGTTCACATACGTCAAAGCTGTAGCTACCACTTTGAAGGATCTAACAGTTAACTTAGTGAACGAATCGACCATCAACTCGACCTACCAGATGTAAATAATTCTAACGTTATCTGTTAGGGTAAGCTAATTTCGTTGCTAGCTAGGCAGTCCCAGCCAACACCCTCATGAGGCAATCCGACTCCGGAGGATTAGCTAGCTACCAACTGTAAACAAGTCTGACTAACTTGGATTTTGCATCTAGCAGCAAAGAACAATCCTACAGAATGTCAGGTAAATGTAGTCATGTTCTAACTAGAGTTTGGTAGTTGACCCCACTTAATTTAGCTAACGTTAGCTAGCTAGCCACCAATGTAAACAGTGGAGCAAAAGCACCCCATCCATTTCATGACATTGTCACATGTGAATAGTACTTGCTTTCTATATCAGTGGTGCTAAAGGAATTTCCAATCCACGAGAAAAATATTAATTAACTAGCTAGCTAGTTTTGTAAACATGATTTGAAATTATTTAGAGAAGCTTGCCAGAACAGCGAGTAACAGACAGATTTAGGCCCAGGTGAGGCCAGTATCTATGATTGTGTACTTCTTTGCATCAACCTCATCATATCTTGTTTTTGACAGGTGATGCCATTCTGCTGAATGTACCTGTCATTCGGCAGCTGTACCACTGGGACTGTGGATTAGCCTGCGCAAGAATGGTTTTGAAGTACGGGAACATTTCATCATATACTTTACATACACGGTACACAGACTTGCATGTGTCGGCATTTTAACCACAGTAGATACAGAAAATTGTGACGCTGAAGACCTCATCATGCAAGTGTCACTTTTTGTCCATGATTTGCCAGGTACCTCCACCCTGTGAGTGATGAGGAGTTTCAGGGTGCTTGCTGGGAGCTGGAGCTGACGGAGAGCGTGTGGACAATTGACTTGGCCTACCTCCTGTGCCAGCTGGGGGTCAGGTACCGCTTCTGCACTCAGACACTGGGTGTTGACAAGGGCTTCAGGAATCAGGTAACGAGGCAACACACCCTCACAAGAAGTACAATAGTTATAATGTTTAGGTATGTCATGTACCCATTAAAAGGAGACCATTGTGCTCTTCCGGAAGTTTGGTTGGTGCATAGAACTTGTGAATTCACACTCAAAAAGATGTCGCATAGTTTTTTTTATTATTTTCATTGTATCAGGGATAATGTACACAGATGTTTCGGATTTGCAGCATTCTTCAGTGTGTAGAAGAAGGCTGTAAAGCTGAAATGTCCCTGATGAAATTAATAAAACAATTCTAAAAATGAAGTAAGCTTTATGCAACATCTTTTTGAGTGCGGACCCATCACACCTTTTTTGATGTAGCCCACCATAACAAATATCATTAATTCATTATTTAATTAACCTGAGAGACTTATCATGTGTTTGTGTTTCTTTGATCTTTTTCCAGTCCTTCTACAAAAAGCATTTTGACACGGAGGAAGACAGAGTGAACAAACTCTTCCTTAAGGCTGAGAGCAAGAGTGTCGTGGTGAAACAATGGTTAATTAACTTAGTGAAAAATAAAGACAAATTGTTCCAAAACGACCAGCTTGTCTGGTTAGTAATAGTTGTTTTCCAGACCTAGAGAGAGAATAACTAACATCCTAACTTTCTCCCTTTTTCAATGTCACCTGTAGCTCTGTGACAATTCAGGAAATCCAGGAACATGTTGACCAGAGCCATGTGGCCATAGTGCTGGTCAACGCTGTGGTTCTGGTGTGTGAACTCTGCTCTTCGCCTGTCAAGTACTGCTGTTTCCTGCCTGTGGGCCAGAAGTGCTTCTGCAGGAAGCCAGAATACCAGGGTCACTTCGTGGTGGTGTGCGGCTTCAACCGGAGCAGCGGCTGCATCTTCTACAACAACCCTGCCTACTCAGACCGTGAGTGCTCCCTCGACACATCTCCAACAGTAAACAGGGCCACTGGCATACCAGACCCATAAATCATTAAGTATAAGTGTGGAATAAATCGCATTGTATTTTTGGGCATTGAAGTTCTACTTTTAAACACTTCTTAATAAATTGCACAATAACATTAACACCCACACCTGACCCCTGCATAGTGCGTTGCATGAACATGTAACCAGAGGGTGAAAAGTTGGCCGTGTTCTTGGCAGTAAGCACAGATTGAGTAAGAGTGAAAATATCACATTGACAGAAAACCTTTGGGTGTTTTGCTTGCAGGCGTGTGTTGCACCAGCATTAGTAACTTTGAAGAGGCTCGAATGAGCTACGGGACAGATGAGGATATTCTGTTCATCTTCAAGGAGAGCTGATGGTGACGGTGCAGATGACGATGCAGATGGTCTCCACATCGTCATAGCGTCCCATCCTCACTATGATGACACACCAGTGGGTCTACAGGTCCCTGAACAGGGACTGCTGGTGCCAGCTCTGGCCCAGTGTTGTAGATGGGCCTGGGCTGTCCACTCCAGTGCTAACATGGCTGATTGCTCACAGAACATACAACACCACTCCAACGTCACCACACATAGCCCATGCTAGTCGTCAGTGTCTAAAGGAATAACAGCTGAAGAGATCAACAAAGCAAGTGTGGTTTTTACGTTGGTTGGGGGACAAGCAGATAGATGAAATAGAAGAAATGAATTTTGACAGTGTCTCCTATTGTTTAGTTTTAGTTGATTCTACCAATTGACATTGAAATATTTAGCAGTGCAAGCCTATAAATCCTATTCCTAATGCTGAGTGGACAAAATGCCAATGACACCCAAGATGTTTCTAAAGTTGGAGAGGAGGGCAAAACAATGCGCATACAAGGGCTTACGGCAACATGATGCTTTCTTAATGGTTTATTCTGGTGCCATGCTACTTGTCATGCAAGTCTGATGGGCCGTGTATAGCTGATTTCCTCCCCTAAGACTAGCCTGGTCTTATTTTATTAATAGTTTGATTTGTATTAATTGTATTTATTAAGGATCCTCATTAGCTGCTCAGCTACTCTCCCTGGAGTCCAGCAACATTAAGGCAGTTATATAACGTTTAAAACAGTACATGACATTACATTTCATAACACTTTACCCAATACATATAGTGTTCCCTCAGTGCACTACTCCACTATCACATATTTACAATACAACATCCATGTGTACGTGTGTGTAGAGTGTGTCTTATCATGTGTGTGTGTGTCTGCACAGTCCCCGCTGTTCCATAAGGTGTATTTTTATCTGTTTTTTTTTAATCTGATTCTACTGCTTCCATCAGTTACCTGATGTGAAATAGAGTTCCATGTAGCCATGGCTCTATGTAGTACTGTGCTCCTCCCATAGTCTGTTCTTGACTTGGGGAACGTGAAGAGACCTCTGGTGGCACGTCGGTTTGTTAAACTTAACTTATTATTTAGGATTTTCTAATAACAGGGAAGAGGGAGAAATTGTTATTGAAAGACTCAGGTAATTAATGTCAATGAAGTCTGATGTGTGGTACTACGATGGCAAACCCATTTCACAAACTAATTTCCTTAATGCAATACGCCTTGACCAATAGCCTGTTTATGGAACCAAATCTGCCCGGCAGGCTTAGATGTCGGCAATCAGGACATCATGTTCAACCTCAGCCAGCTGCTTTGAACAGACTTTGCTCTTGTTGTGTGCACCAGATAATCAGTTAACTTCGTTTTCATCGGAAGGTCCCTTTTCAGGGTTGCACTACATGCCTCGATCTCCATGCTCTTTAAGTTTGAAAAAAGGGAGAATGGAGACAGTGTAAAGTCTGAAATACTCAGTACGGGGTGTGGATGCTTTGTAGGTTTTTCTTCAGTGTATGACTTAACACTACCGTAAAGTTTTAAAGGACTTCGATCATAAGATGTTTTCTGTTGAAAACCGCAATCAAGTAGAGACAACACGTAGAATGACACCTTTATTTAATTCTCATTCAACATTTATTTTTACATTTTGGTACCATGGATGATATTGCACTATGGTATTTGTACCAGCCATAATTATGTATTATTTAATTTATATTTTAACATAAGATATTTTCCCAATCTATAAATGGGTGGGAAGACAATTTATTCCTGGTTGTGTATTTGTTATGAGCATGTTATGTGTTAAAATGGCTAACTTTAAAAAAAAAAAAAAAGAAAATAAATCCAATTACATACTGTAATCAATAAAATAATTTGAACAAATAATTTGGTTTAGTTCATGGCTGGCTTGGTCTGTTCATACTCTTGATGGCACTAGACATGTCTGCCTCAGTGACTTCATGTCCTCATTGAGATACGGTCTACAGTGCAGCACGTCTCCATGTAGAGGTCCCTTCAGGACACATAGATCTTCTACTCCTTGATAATGTTGGGTTTGAAGTCCTGCTTGGTGGCCCTGGTGAGCTCCTCTGCATACTCTGCATACCTCCCAGTCATCTGCAAATAGTTACAATGCAAATGTAATAGACCAGGGTTGTGTTATCGCCTAACTGAAAGCTAGAAAGGTAGACCAGATAGTGATGTCTGTTAGGCAAAAATGCATTTCCAATAAGGACGCAATGAACTGCTATTACTGCCAAAAACATGAGCTGAAATAATGTAAAAGATGGCCCATGGTATGTGCAATTCTTGTGAAATAAGGTTCTTATGAAAGTAGTTCACCTTAAAACTCCATTTGTCACTGATTTGCCTGGTCAGGTTGAGGTCCATTTCGGTCACAAGGAGTCCGTCACGGGTTCTGGACAGGCCTGGTGAGCGGCTGCCATCCGGAGCAGCCACATAGCTTGACCCATAGAAGTACCCGAAATCTTGGTGAGCTATAAAAGAACAATGACAGGACTCTAGTTGACAATGAGCTTTTCAATAAAACTAGTCAGAGGAATCCCAACTGAATGACAGATAGCTCGTGTCTACCTGGTCAGATTTCACCTACGTGTAACAAGAGTAGGGCAGGACTGCATGTTCAAACTGACACTTTATACATGGGTAATGAAGTCTTTGGATATGAGTGTGGATATAACGTTCAGAAACATGACACTTGTTGACTTGGCTGCTTTCCCCAGGCCTGTTCTGAGTGTCAACAGCAAACAGACACTTTGCTTTGGGGTGTGGCTCACAGTGAGGAGCAAAAGTATTGGGACAGTGACACATTTGTTGTTTTGGCTCTGTACTCCAGCACTTTGGATGATACAATGAATATGAGGTTAACGTGCAGACTGTCCGCTTTAATTTAAGGGTATTTTCCTCCATATCGGGTGAACCGTTTAGAAATTACAGCACTCTTTGTACACAGTCCTCCCATTTTAGGCAACCAAAAGTATTTGGACAAATTCAGTTACACCGAGTATACAAAACATTAAGAAAACCATGTCTTTCCAAGACAGACTGACCAGGTGAATCAGTCTTGATGTCATTTGTTAAATCCACTTCAAATCAGTGTAGATGAAGGGGAGGAGACAGGTTAAAGAAGTATTTCTAAGCCTTGAGACATGGATTGTGTACAGTCTGTGTGCCATTCAGAAGGTGAAAGGGCAAGATAAAATATTTAAGTGCCTTTGAACGGGGTATTGTAGTAGGTGCCAGGCGCACCGGTTTGTGTCGAGAACTGCAACGCTGCTGGGTTTTTCACACTCAACAGTTTCCCGTGTGAATCAAGAATGGTCTTAATGGGAAACAGACACATCACAAATCCTCAACTGGCAGCTTCATTAAATAGTACCAGCAAAACACTAGTCTCAATGGCAGTAGTGAAGAGGCAACTCTGGCCAATGCTGGCCTTCTAGGCAGAGTTGCAAAGAAAAAGCCATATCTCAGACTGGCCAATAAAAATAAAAGATTAAGATGGGCAAAAGAACAGACACTGGACAGAGGAACTCTGCCTAGAAGGCCAGCATCCCGGAGTCGCCTCTTCACTGTTGACGTTGAGACTGGTGTTTTGCGGGTACTATTTAATGAAGCTGCCAGTTGAGGACTTGTGAGGCGTCTGTTTCTCAAACTAGACACTCTAATGTACTTGTCCTCTTGCTCAGTTTTGCCCCCGGGGCCTCCCACTCCTCTTTCTATTCTGGTTAGAGACAGTTTGCGGTGTTCTGTGAAGGGAGTAATGTTGTACGAGATCTTCAGTTTCTTGGCAATTTCTTGCATGGAATAGCCTTCATTTCTCTGAACAAGAATAGACTGACGAGTTTCAGAAGAAAGTTCTTTGTTTCTGGCCATTTTGAGCCTGTAATCGAACCACAAATGCTGACGCTCCAAATACTCAACTAGTCTAAAGAAGGCCAGTTTTATTGCTTCTTTAATCAGAACAGTTTTCAGCAGTGCTAACATAATTGCAAAAGTGTTTTCTAATGATCAATTAGCCTTTTAAAATGATAAACTTGGATTAGCTAACACAATGTACCATTGGAACATAGGAGTGATGGTTGCTGATAATGGACCTCTGTACGCCAATGTAGATATTCCATAAACAAATGAGCCGTTTCCAGCTACAATAGTCATTTACAACATTAACAATATTTTCACTGTATTTTTGATCATTTTGATGTTATGTTAATGGACAAAAAATGTGCTTTTCTTTCAAAAACAAGGACATTTCTAACTGACCCCAAACCTTTGAATGGTAGTGTACATCCATGTAAAATTCTTGACAGAAAGATGCAGTGGTGAGTTGAAATAGAGATATGCATATGACTATATTTTGTCACAGGCAGGAGAGGACAAAGTAATATGCATGATATTACGCTGTCCTAAAAAAAGACTAAAAGATTCATACCTTTTTTTCCATCCCCAGAGGTGAACTCATTGTTAAAGTGCTCCTACATAAAACAAAAGATATCTTTGTCAAAAAGAGAATCATGATGGCACATACATAATGTAATTTACACCAGCTGTGAAGTCTAGAAGTGGCATATATGGCTATACACAATAGAATGACCAGTATACTGTAGATAATTGGACTATGGAGGCAGTAGGGGGCAGCATAAAATAGATGTTACAATGCCTCTAGGACTTGGCTCAATAATAGGTGGTTGAAATAGAGAAAGATGTGCAACAAAATAATCCCGTTTTTGGTGGTACTTACTGTCCCAACACGGTTGATTCCACAGGTGAAGCAGTGGTTTGCTATAGCTGCATTCCTAGCCTCGATTGACCACATGGGCTCACTGAGTCCTCCAACAGTTGCAGAGGGGTTGAAGATGATCTCTGCTCCATTCATGCTGTACATGAACCAGTTGAGAGGATGATGGCGCCCATAGCAGATGTTCACAGCAATCCTTCCAAACTGAGTCTGAAACACTTTGTGGCCAGTGTTTCCCTCCATGTAATATGTGGACTGAGTTAGGGAGGGAAGAAAAATATGTCAAAGCAAAAGTCTATGCATATCTGCATCGAGTACAGTATATCTTCCATAAAAACATGTAAGAGGTCAGCTTAACAGGGTTACATGTAAGGAAATATAGAAAAAAAAGACAAAAGTTAAAGAAGGTTCAAATAAATTCTCATAGAAATATATTAGACCTGTAGAGGTTAAGGAAATTGTTGATACTATAGGTGTCAGTGTAGGACAATAAACATGAGCAATGAACATGTCATACATGCCATGTCATCTGCATGAATATGCATAATCCATTGACCTGTAAATAGGTTTAGTGGATGACGTGACTTATTGAAAAATGCCCGAAATGAGCGTGCACCCATGTCTTCCTACATACACCATTGTGGGAGCTGGACATTAGGACTTACTGTTTGATAAACAAATAGGACACTATTCGATTAATATGTACACAGTGATCTGCTCAGAACTTGTACACTTACAGTGCATTCGGAAAGTATTCAGACCCATTGACTTTTTCCACATTTTGTTACATTATAGCCTTACTCTAAAATGGATTAAATAAATAAAAAATCCTCAGAAATCTACACCCCATAATGAAAAAGTGAAAACCGGTTTTTAGATTTTTTTGGCCAAAAAATATATAAATGAAATACCTTATTTACATAGGTATTCAGACCCTTTGCTATGAGACTCGAAATTGAGCTCAGGTGCATCCTGTTTGCATTGATCATCCTTGAGATGTTTCTACAACTTCACTGGAGTCCACCTGTGGTAAATTCAATTAATTGGACATGATTTGAAAAGGCACACATCTGTCTATATAAGGTCTCACAGTTGATAGTGCATATCAGAGCAAAAACCAAGCCATGAGGTCGAAGGAATTGTCCATAGAGCGCAGAGACAGGATTGTGTCGAGGCACAGATCTGGGGAAGGGTACCAAAACATGTCTGCAGCATTGAAGGTCCCCAAGAACACAGTGGCCTCCATCATTCTTAAATGGAAGAAGTTTGGAACCACCAAATTTCTTCCTAGTGCAGGCCGCCCGGCCACACTGAGCAATCAGGGGAAAAGGGTCTTGGTCAGGGAGGTGACCAAGATCCTGATGGTCCCTCTGACAGAGCTCTAGAGTTCATCTCTGGAGAACCTTCCAGAAGGACAACTATCTCTGCAGCACTCTACCAATCATGCCTTTATGGTAGAGTGGCCAGACGGAAGCCATTCCTCAGTAAAAGGCACATGAAAGCCTGCTTGGAGTTTGCCAAAAGGCCTCTAAAGACTCTCAGACCATGAGAAACAAGATTCTCTGGTCTGATGAAACCAAAATTGAACTCTTGGGCTTGAATGCCAAGTGTCAAGGCTGGAGGAAACCTGGCACAATCCCTACGGTGAAGCATGGTGTTGGCAGGATCATGCTGTGGGGATGTTTTCCGGAGGAAGAGACTGGGAGACTAGTCAGGATCGAGGGAAAGTACAGAGAGATCCTTGATGAAAACCTGCTCCAAAGCGCTCGGGACCTCAGACTGGGGCGAAGGTTCACCTTCCAACAGGACAACAACCCTAAGCACACAGCCAAGACAACGCAGGAGTGGCTTTCAGTCTCTGATTGTCCTAGAGTAGCCCAGCCAGAACCCGGACTTGAACCCGAGCGAACATCTCTGGAGAGACCTGAAAATAGCTGTGCAGCAACGCTCCCCATCCAACCTGACAGAGCTTGAAAGGATCTGCCGAGAGGAATGGGAGAAACTCCACAAATACAGGTGTGCCAAGCTTGTAGCATCATACCTGAGAAGACTCGAGGCTGTAATCGCTGCCAAAGGTGCTTCAACAAAGAACTGAGTAAAGGGTCTGTTTTTGCTTTGTCATTAGAGGGTATTGTGTATAGATTGATGAGGGGAAAAAACTATTTTTTAGCAATTTTAGAATAAGGCTGTAACGTAACAAAATGTGGAAAAAGTCAAGGTGTCGGAATACTTTCCGAAGGCACTGTACATCTACATAACCTTTCAGACATAGAAAGCTCACCATGTACTGCACAGCAAGTATGGCAGTAAAGTAGGGTAGGAGGTGTGCTGTCCACACATGCAAGAGCCCTCTCTGAACCCTGTAATTTAACTAGTGCCATTGTGCTTTCACTGTTCAATTCCTTGAGGCTCATTGCAAAACCATATTCTGTGAAAGAAGGCACCAGTTCCCTGTCTCAGCTGTGAGACATACAGTACTGTATACTGGATGTTAAATCACTTTGTGACAAATTGGGCTGTATACATACAATTGTTTATTGATTGTTTGATCGCTGATAAAAAAAAATGATTGATTACTGTACTGACCTCGTTGAAGTCTCCCACTCGGGGAATGTGATTCTTCCTGGTTTTACCCAGCACGCTGCCCGAGTTAGAGACCACAACTGCCGTGTTCCACAGAACGTTGTGTACCTCCTCTCGCTCCAAAATGGGCGATATCACTACCATATTGTATTTCTTTGCCAGCTAAAGACAAACGAGAGCAGTTTTAGACATGGGTCATCATACAAAGACACAAGGCTGAAATTGCCCATCTTTATCAGCACACATACAGAATGTATACATACAGGGATGTATTGTGGACAACAGCGCACAGCTACGTGCTGGAATGCTCATCTCAGATGGCAGCTGATGTTTTTTGACATGTTTTAGTCCCCAAGCTGAGCATGAATTCCCACTGCAAACATTTATTATTCAATATTATTACTCAATATTATTATTCAATATTATTAGCTTGCGAACTAACCTACAGTACAGTCACTCTGTTTCTTAAAACAGTATACATTCAACAATTAGGCCTATATAAATGTTGTAGAATGTGCCTTGTAATTAATCATAATGGAACATTATTTCACACGCTAAATAATACACTAAGGAGCAATGCCAATCTATGCAATGACATTATTTAACTGTTTCATATCTGTTAGTTGCTGTAAAAGGAATTTGTAAAACTTCAGTATAGTTGTGCATACTTACTAACCATACTATTAAATGGCTAATACTCTGACTGTTCTCAGAGTATAAGTCACTAGCAGTGTTGCATTAGACATGGTACATTCCTGTACTCTGGATGACCCCTGACCTCTCACCTCTTGGCAGAAGCGGGTAGTGTATCCTTCTTCTGCAGACTCAGCAAATTCTGTCCACGGTTCTTTCTCCCGGGTACAGAAAGCAAAGGGCATAGCTGTGGTGGGGAACAAAGCAGGATCATCTCTAAAAACTCAAGGCAATAAGAGTAAGGCAAGAGAGCAGTTAAACATCACTTTGGGTGCATATCATAAGTACATTTCTCAGAGGACAGAAAATATGCTCTAACTATTTGTCACATGATCCTTCTTTACACCACGAGAAGCATTTTGGTGCAAACTTCTGTGTACGCTTATCAATGCTGTAAATAGTTGTGGGATAGGGGGTCACCTCCCTTGCGGGACACTTTGGGGTGAGTTTAGTATGTTTCTATACTGGGAGACTCTAAGGAACCAGAGTAATGCACTTCTCATTCACAACACATCAAAATGCCATTTAGGAGCCAAAACAAATAGGACAACAGACTGTTTGGTGTGCTGCTGATGTCCCTATGACCAATTAAGGACAAATGAACCTACTGCCATATACCCAGATCCTATCACCTTGGCTAATCCAATATCACCCTGTTATAATTCCACATTTCTACAGTTACTGTAAAGTGAACAAGCACAATTTGTATCCTATTTAAAGTGGAATTACCGTATTCTCTGTAACAAATTGCACAAAGAAAAGTTTTGGGAAAGCATTGATAAGCTCTAATAGGCTACCCCAGTAAGACCGAGATTTAGTTATGTCACTCACTCCAGGCCTCCTGAAAGCAGACAATGTTGACCCCACACATGGCCGCCACATCCACCATCTCACCAATCCTTTTGTGGAGCGCTGTGATCTGGGCAGAGGGATAAACACAGGGATCAGTCACCAAGCCTCATGCATCTTCTCAACACTGCTCATAGCAGGGACTTGAAAGTGCAATTGTAACTTCACATGCATATATAATGAGAAGGAAGAGAGAAAGCCATAGCTTTAAACAATATTGTAGTAGGCTTTGGTTGGTAAAATAAATGGAATCCATGTAGTCATTCTCTTTTTTTAAAGTTATTATGTAACCTTTATTTAACTAGGCAAGTCAGTTAATAACAAATTCTTATTTTCAATGACAGCCTAGGTGGGTTAACTGCCTTGTTCAGGGGCAGAACGACAGATTTGTAACTTGTCAGCTCAGGGATTCGAACTTGCAACCTTTACGGTTACTAGTCCAACGCTCTAACCACTAGGCTACGCTGCCACCCCGCTTCTCTAACCTGATCCAGGACAGGGGCATCAGTGGGCAGGACGATGCGGTTTTGAATGAGGCCCACCCGGACAGTTCTCGGGGTCCTGAGCTGCTCCATGGAAGCTTCAAACATGTACCCCTGAAGCTCAAAGTCCCCCTCCAAAGCTGCCTCCACTGCACATGCTGGTAGAACCAACTTCCTGCAAGAGATTGTCAAATGTGCTGTAAACCTTTTAGTTTCAAGGAGGAAATAAATCAATATGCGGAGGGCCAGAATGTCAGATAACCCTAATTACCCAGACAAAAATGACTTCATTGACTCTCATCTGGGTTCACAGACCCTCAGCAACACATGTATTGCTAGTAAAACCTACAAAGAAGTGCGTTGTTGTGTGATTGTATTAACAGTTGGCTAACTAACAAAATAACAAAACATTGTTTTTGATTTAACTATCCCTTTATTTTGGCCACGGCTGCCAGGGTGCACCAACCATATTCTTAAGACTGAGGATTACCCAGTGAAAGGCTCAATACTGCCCCCATCTACAGGCACAAATATGACAGAGGTTGAAAGGACACTGACTGGTCAAAGTCCACTTGATTGTAAATCATTTACTCACTATGCAGAACATCATAGTGAAAAGGAATGATTGGATAGGAAAAATAAAGACTGCAATATTTTCCTATATGTTTCACTTTATAGTAGCAGTGTGAAAATGTGGCCATACATACTGTCCAAGTAGTTATGAAACTTGATCTATTTTCTCTGTTAGCCTACTAGCCAGCAGATCTGACCCGCTTGCTTACAGCTGCACTAGGGTTGGACAGGCTTCCACTGTCGATTAAGACGCCATAGAAGCCAGTGCGAGATATGAGATATGGCTCGGAAAACATACCTCAATCCAGGGATGAGAAACGTGTTGCACTCAATGATTTATATATACAATAGATGACTGATAGGGGGTGCTGTGTTGAAGCCACCGTGTCTCCATCTTGGTACCCCAACCATTGTAAAAAATGTTTTGGACGTTATAGAAATGCATGTATTAATATCTCTATTTGTTTTGTATTATGTATGTATTATTTTAAAGACACCTTAATGTATGCTTTTAAAATATATTATGTGATCTAAACATACAAAATAAAAACATTAAAATATATATATACATTTCCTTTAAAGTAGATTTTTTTTAGATTACTAATGTTACTGTCCCAACTACAATAAATAAATACTTAAATACATGTAATTTTGTCAATTTAAATACTGTAAAATTCCATTCATTCCTATGGAGGACTTCTCCTACTGGGGAGTGTCACAAAGGAGCAGATTGGCTGACACTGCCATTCCAAAATGACTGCTTTGGCTTCTACTACCTAGCATGAGGACGAAAAGGAAAGTTTTCCGGAAAAAATAGCAGTCGTTCAATCTTTTCGATGTAACAGTTGGGATAAGTTGACAATTCGGAGTACAATGTCTTTCTCATTACTGGATTGAGGTACGTTTTCCGAGCCATATCTCGTGCCGGCTCCATGTTGTCTTAATCTATACAGGAATCCTGTCTGACCCTAGTGCAGCTATAAACAAGCGGGTCAGATCTGCTGGCTAGTAACCTACAGACAGGATTTTTTAACCCTTATAATGTTGCGTGCAGAATTCGACAGAACAACTCACTTGGTTTCTTTTCCAAACAAGATTCGTTTAACTTCTTTCAGTTCCTGATCTGGAATATGTTTCTCCAATATCTTCTCCAGAGATTCAAACTCAGACCCCGACATTTTGAGGCTCCTTCTGTATACTGTCCAAGCCTTGTGCGTATGTTTGTGAATCCGATAGCCTAGTAAACCCACCCCTTCGACTATTGGGCAAAATCGACATAGTTAATTTTGCTTCAGTTATGCAACCAGCCCGATTCCATCACATTTCACATCGTCAAATGTCATGCTCAGCACTACAGGAAGTATGCTTTTGACAGGTCTCAGGTGTAGTATCGGACTAGGGTATGTTTACTGTGTCTACAAATGTACTGAACAAAAATATAAACACAACATGAAAAATGTCAAAGATTTTATTGAATGACAGTTTATGTAAGGAAATCAGTCAAATGAAATACATTAATTAGGCCCTAATCTATGGATCACATGACTGGGAATACGGATACATATTGTAACGGGTTTATATGCGCGGATGTCGATATTGACTGCCGCTTGAGCATGCTTTTGGGAGACAACCGATAGCGCGCTGGACTTCGGGCTAGAAGATCGAGGGTTCGAGGCCTGCTCCCTGCCATTTTCATAACAATATGTTGGCCAGAGATACATGTAAAAAAAACCAAGGAGGGTGGATCAGAAAACCAGTCAGTATCTGGTGACCACCATTTGCTTCATGTAGCGCGACACATCTATTTCACCTAGAGTCGATCAAGTTGATTGTGGTCTGTTGACCTACTCCTCTTCAATGCCTGTGCGAAGTTGCTGAATATCAAATCAAATTGTATTGGTCACATGCGCCGAATACAACACGTGCAGAACTTACCGTGAAATGCTTACTTACAAGCCCTGAAAAGATTTACTAAACAAAGGTACGGAGTCAATGTGCGGGAGTACAGGTTAGTTTAGGTAATTTGTACATGTAGGTAGGGTAAAGTGACTATGCATAGATAATAAACAGCGAGTAGCAGCAGTGTAAAAAGGGGGTCAATGCAAATAGTCTAGGTGGAGATTTGATTAATTGTTCAGCAGTCATGGCTTGGGGGTAGAAGTTGAGCCTTTTTGACCTAGATATTGGAGGGGACTGGAACACGCTGTCTTACACGTCAACACAGAGCATCCCAAACATACTCACAACCACAGACCACATGTCTGGTGAGTATGCAGGCCATGGAAGAACTGGGACATTTTCAGATTCCAGGAATTGTGTACAGATCCTAGCAACATGGGGCCGTGCATTATCATGCTGAAACATGAGGTGATGGCAGCGGATGAATGTTACGACAATGGACTCGCCATGGTATCTCTCTATGCATTCAAACTGCCATAGATAAAATGCAATTGTGTTCGTTGTCTGTAGCTTATGCCTGCCCATACCATAACCTCACCGCCACCATGGGGCACTCTGTTCACAACATTGACATCAGTAAACCGCTTGCCCACACAACGCCATACACGTGGTCTGCGGTTGTGAGGCTGGCTTGTTCATACTGCTAAATTCTCTAAATTGGTGGCTTATGGTACAGATATGAACATTAAATTATCTGGCAACAGCTCTGGTGGGCATTCCTGTAGTCAGCATGCCAATTGCACTCTCCTTCAAAACTTTAGACATCTGTTGCATTGTGACGTGTGACAAAACTGTACATTTTAGTGGTCTTTTATTGTCCCCAGCACAAGGTGCACCTGTGTAATGATCACACTGTTTAATCAGCTTCTTGATATGCCACGCCTTTCAGGTAATAAGCGTTTTGTGCATATGGAACATTTCTGGGATCTTATATTTCAACTCATGAAATATGGGACTAACATTTATATTGTTGTTCAGTACATATATAGGCTACCTTTATTAGTTGGTCAACTAATAATTTAATTTAAACATTATTAATTGTTGTGAATACATGGATAAGTAGGCTCAGGCTACATTTATATGCCTTTAAGTCCAATGGTCCATATAGTCTAATTCTCACATTAGGCTGCAGTTTACACAGGCAGTCCAATTCTGATCTTTTCCATTAATTGGTCTTTTGACCAATCAGATCAGCTCTTTTACATATAATTGGGCTGCCTGTGTTAATTTAGCCAAATAATCCTAGATTAGTAAAAACATTTCTGGGCCAATACCAGCTTTTAGTACGCACAGGAGACAAGCTACATTCAAATGCCATTCTTACTTTTACCAGGGATATGTGGGAATGTTAATTTATCAACCTAAATTTACCTAAGAAAAAATATTTGGAGTGAAGAGAACCACAGCACCAACACAATTACATGTTTGTGGTCCACAGCTTTCTACACATGCATGTCCATCACCATATTTTTCAGCCTTCCTCCTCTCCTTTCTTCATATCTTTAAGTCTTCCAGGATGGCTCTTCTTGTTTCCAGCAGTGGGCTTGCGCCGGATCTGGTTGACAGAGCCTTTCCTTGAGGGACCACCCTTTTTTTCCTGCTCCTTACAGGGGTTGGACAGCTTCTTTAGGACCTCTGAGGTAGAAACATTTACAAAAGTAACATACACAAGTATAGACAGTTAATACATATTAAGATACATATTAACCACCACATATTAACCATCCTTATCAAACAGTCTTAAATCAGGCTTGATGTGGGTTTGCTTAAGGCTAGTGTACTGAACATGTACAGTAACTAGGCAAGAAAGTCACGTTACAGGTATTGTCCCATTAGGAGGCGACAAAGAATTCCTTTAGATCATGCTCGGTGCCACAACTTAATAAAGCCATGCAGTGGTTTCAGTCGGGCACATTTGCCTCAGTGCTGTGGATGTTTTTTCATTACCTGCTAACTCGGGACTGCTCTTGCTAAGGTCATTTAGGAGTGGCACATACTTCTGCCCTTCAGTCCCATCACCTCCTGGGGGCAATATGAAGTGAATTAAAGCTAACCAGTTTCATTACTGTAAAGTAACTTTAGTAATAATAACATTAACTTCAGCCATGTTAAGGCCAGGCACCACAGGCTAATAGGGATTTTTTTCTTCCTTTACTCTCATCAGACTGAACCTTTACCAGTTGAAAGTATACATAAATACAATATATTATTTTATTACAATATGCGCTAATTTGCATATTCCAAGAATCTGTTTTTAAACACATTGCTTTAAAGCAGAATTATTTTTTGGGGTTTTATTATGATATGACACTCAATAGTCAGACTTTTACAGATCATTTTATAAAAATATTGTCATTTCGTGGAATTATTTAAAAAACACTATTCACATGTATGACTTTTGCATATATTTACACATAAAATGACACTTAAATCAAAACAACACAAGATGTATAATAAAGGCCTCAGTAAAAGTCTGACTAAAAGGCTATCCGAGTGGCACAGCAGGTCTACGGCCCTGCATCTCAGTGCTAGAGGTGTCACTACAGACCCTGGTTCGATCCCGGGCTGTATCACAACCAGCAGTGATTGGGCAGGGCACAATTGGCCCAGTTAGTGGAGTATGGCACTGGGGTATGGCATCATTATAAAATAAGAATTTGTTAATTGACTTGCCTAGTTAAATAAAGATGAAGAAAAAAAAGAAGACCTAAGAACCTGTGTGTGGAATAATGTGAATGTACGTCGTTTGAAGACTGAGAAAAATGAATTTGCGCACAGGGAACATGTCATTTTGAGAAAATGGCCGATAAAGATAGGCTAATGCAATTAAAATGTACTTTCCATAAATATTACCATTCATGTCACATTAATTAAACTCTTATTCATATATAACTTCTAAACTGACAAATAAACATGAGATATACCTTTTACTATTATATTAGCACGTTTAATACATTTCTTTCAAGGAATAGAGCATATGCTTTAAATACTGGTCTGATGGGCAAATATGAACTTTTTGGAAAATTCTCATGTCACTTTGCCCAATTTGTCACATACAAGAATATTTTATGGCTGTTGAAATATGCAGAACATTAATCAGCTATGCCTGCCCCATATGTAAGGTCCTCTGAGTTGTTGCTGGTGCCGCTTTACTCTCTTGACTGTGTCATGGGACCTGCGCCTACGCTTGACACACTCCATTGAAGCAGCATCAGCTCTCACAACTCCTCTCTGATTGCTCCAGTGTCACCAAAGGGCTGTCAAGCCACAATTTGTCCATCAGATTTGATACAGCAGTGGTTCCCTCATTGAACGTTACTACTGCCATACTGGCTGTTGCGTCAATGCAGCTTTTGCCCACGAAGACAGTTTTGGGGCACTGCGACCATATTACAGAATTCAGACAGTCATTTGCATTCTGGGTTCCTCCATGCTATATTCTTTATTTTTTTAAAAAATCACCTTTATTTAATCAGGTAGGCCAGATTGAGCACAAGTTCTCATTTAAAACTGCGACCTGGCCAAGATAAAGCAAAGCAGTGCGACACAAACAACACAGAGTTACATGGAATAAACAAACGTACAGTCAATAACACAATAGAAAAGTCTATATACAATGTGTGCAAATGAGGTAAGATTAGGGAGGTAAGGCAATAAATAGGCTGTAGTGGTGAAGTAATTACAATATAGCAATTAAACACTGGAGTGATAGATGTGCAGAAGATGAATGTGCAAGTAGAGATACTGAGGTGCAAAGGAGCAAAATAAATAAATAACAATATGGGGATGAGGTAGTTGGATGGGCTATGTACAGGTGCAATGATCTGTAAGCTGCTCTGACAGCTGATGCTTAAAGTTAGCGAAGGAGATATGAGTCTCCAGCTTCAGGGATTTTTGCAATTCGTTCCAGTCATTGGCAGCAGAGAACTGGAAGGAAAGGCGGCCAAAGTAGGAATTGGCTTTAGGGGTGACCAGTGAAATATACCTGCTGGAGCGCGTGCTACGGGTGGGTGCTGCTATGGTGACCAGTGAGCTGAGATAAGACGGGGCTTAACCTAGCAAAGTCTTATAGATGACCTGGAGCCAGTGGGTTTGGCGACGAATATGAAGTGAGGGCCAGCCAACAAGAGCATACATGTCGCAGTGGTGGGTAGTATATGGAGCTTTGGTGACAAAACGGATGGCACTGTGATAGACTGCATCCAATTTGCTGAGTGTTGGAGGCTATTTTGTAAATGACATCGCCGAAGTCAAGGATCGGTAGGATAGTCAATTTTACAAGGGTATGTTTGGCAGCATGAGTGAAGGATGCTTTGTTGCGAAATAGGAAGCCGATTCTAGATTTAATTTTGGATTGGAGATGCTTAATGTGAGTCTGGAAGGAGAGTTTACAGTCTAACCAGACACCTAGGTATTTGTAGATGTCCACATATTCTAAGTCAGAACCATCCAGAGTAGTGATGCTGGACGGGCGGGTAGGAGTTGTATGGCGTTGAAGCTCGTCTGGAGGTTAGTTAACACAGTGTCCAAAGAAGGGCCAGAATTATACACAATGGTGTCGTCTGCGTAGAGGTGGATCAGAGAATCACCAGTAGCAAGAGCAACATCATTGATGTATACAGAGAAAAGAATCGGCCCGAGAATTTAACCCTGTGGCACCCCCATGGAGACTGCCAGAGGTCCGGACAACAGGCCCTCCGATTTGACACACTGAACTCTATCTGAGAAGTAGTTGGTGAACCAGGCGAGGCAGTCATTTGAGAAACCAAGGCTGTTGAGTCTACCAATAAGTATGTGGTGATTGACAGAGTCGAAAGCCTTGGCCAGGTCGATGAATACGGCTGCACTGTAATGTCTTTTATCGATGGCGGTTATGATATCGTTTAGGACCTTGAGTGTGGCTGAGGTGCACCCATGACCAGCTCGGATACCAGATTGCATAGCGGAGAAGGTACAGTGGGATTCGAAATGGTCGGTGATCTCTTTGTTAACTTGGCTTTCGAAGACCTTAGAAAGGCAGGGTAGGATAGATATAGGTCTGTAACAGTTTGGGTCTAGAGTGTCTCCCCCTTTGAAGAGGGGGATGACCGTGGCAGCATTCCAATATTTGGGGATCTCAGATGATACGAAAGAGAGGTTGAACTGGCTAGTAATAGGGGTTGCAACAATTGTGGCGGATAATTTTAGAAAGAGAGGGTCCAGATTGTCTATCCCTGCTGATTTGTAGGGGTCCAGATTTTTCAGCTCTTTCAGAACATCAGCTGTCTGGATTTGGGTGAAGGAGAAATGGGGGAGGCTTGGGCAAGTTGCAGTGAGGGGTGCAGGGCTGTTGACCAGGGTAGGGGTAGCCAGCTGGAAAGCATGGCCAGCCGTAGAAAAATGCTTATTGAAATTCTCAATTATCGTGGATTTATTGGTGGTGACAGTGTTTCCTAGCCTCAGTGCCATGGGCAGCTGGGAGGAGGTGCTCTTATTCTCCATGGACTTTACAGTGTCCCAGAACTTTTTGGAGTTTGTGCTACAGGATGCAAATTTCTGTTTGAAAAAGCTAGCCTTTGCTTTCCTAACTGCCTGTGTATATTGGTTCCTAACTTCCCTGAAAAGTTGCATATCACGGGGGCTATTCGATGCTAATGCAGTACGCCACAGGATGTTTTTGTGCTGGTCAAGGGTAGTCAGGTCTGGAGTGAACCAAGGGGTATATCTGTTCCTGGTTCTACATTTTTTGAAAGGGGCATGCTTATTTTAGATGGTGAGGAAAGTACTTTTAAAGAATAACCAAGTATCCTCTACTGACGGAATGAGGTCAATATCCTTCCAGGACACCCGGGCGAGGTCGATTAGAAAGGCCTGCTCGCTGAAGTGTTTTATGGAGCGTTTGACAGTGATGAGGGGTGGTCGTTTGACCGCAGACCCATTACGAACTCAGGCAATGAGGCAGTGATTGCTGAGATCCTGGTTGAAGACAGCAGAGGTGTATTTAGAGGGTAGGTTGGTCAGGATGATATCTACGAGGGTGCCCGTGTTTACGGATTTGAGGTTGTACCTGGTAGGTTCATTGATCATTTGTGTGAGATTGAGGGCATCTAGCTTAGATTGTAGGACGGCCGGGGTGTTAAGCATGTCCCAGTTTAGGTCACCTAACAGTACGAGTTCTGAAGATAGATGGGAGCAATCAATTCACATATGGTGTCCAGGGCACAGCAGGGGTCTGAAGGTGGTCTATAACAAGCGACAATGGTGAGAGACTTGTTTCTGGAAAGGTGGATTTTTAGAAGTAGAAGCTTGAATTGTTTGGGCACAGACCTGGATGGTATGACAGAACTCTGCAGGCTAACTCCGTCCCCTTTGGCAGTTCTATCTTGTCGGAAAAATGTATAGTTAGGGATGGAAATTTCAGGATTTTTGTGGTCTTCCTAAACCAGGATTCAGACACGGCTAGGACATCCAGGTTGGCAGAGTGTGCTAAAGCATTGAATAAAACAAACTTAGGGAGGCTTCTAATGTTAACATGCATGAAACCAAGGCTTTTACGGTTACAGAAGTCAACAAATGAGAGCGCCTGGGGAATGGGAGTGTAGCTAGGCACTGCAGGGCCTGGATTAACCTCTACATCACCAGAGGAGCAGAGGTGGAGTAGGATAAGGGTACAGCTAAAGGCTATAAGAACTCGTCGTCTAGTGCGTTTGGAACAGAGAGTAAAAGGAGCAGGTTTCTGGGTGTGGAAGAATAGATTCAAGGCATAATGTACAGACAAGGGTATGGTAGGATGTGAATACAGTGGAGGTAAACCTAGGCATTGAGTGACGATGAGAGAGGTTTTGTCTCTAGAGACACCATTTAAACCAGCTGTGTCACGCAGCCTGGAGGAAGTGTCAACACTCAAATATGCATCATGATCACATTCACAGTCTGCACATTCTATCATGACAGAATTACAGAATCACTGGTTGGTGGGGTCTATGATGATTTTCAGTCCAGTGTACAAGTTGGTTTATTTGAGAAGTGGAATAAAAGCCACTGTTGGCTGGCTGCTGTCTGGTTGATCGCTGCTAGCTGTCCTCTTCATCTCAACTAATTTGCGTCTCAGCCTGTTGCTGCCGGTGTTGTGCCGAAAAGCTCCCCCCCTGCCAGAATCCTCCCCCTTCGCGTGAACGCGCACACTCAATTCTTCATTGCTGCGACTTGCTTGCTAGTTGAGATTTCTGGTCATGTTAGGCTGCGTTTCATTTTATTTTTTATGTCGGTTTGATCACAGGGAAGCACTAGTAATGTCTATAAATAAATCTCTTTACCAAAAATTCGTCATCTCTCCCATGTCTTATTCGACTAGTAGTTGTTCTGAAATGTTTATTGCTTGCCTACATTTTACTCCCTCTATGTTTAATATAACACACATACATTCATTATTAATTTTGGTTGCCTATCCTGACGTAAAGTTTGTTCTAAATAAAGTATTTGACTCTGATGTGTGCCACAGAAAGTACTTGATTCTAGCCACAAAATTAAGGACATTAGGGGGGGGGGGGGTTCAGCAAAGCCATTTTCTTGCCTGCCGAAATTCTCCCCCCTTCTATCTTGGGACTGCAAGGCCTGGCATACTTCAGAATCATTTTGGTAGCTCATGTTGACCAGTAGCGTGTGCCACAGAAAGCAAAATGAGAGTATAAAGAAACATAAATGTTTATGTTAGAAACATTTGTAATGTTTAAGAAAATAATAATACACAAATATTATCACACAATAACACAAAAACATCACAGAAAGTTAAGTTTGTTAAAAGAAATTAAATAAGAAATACACATTTCGATCATAATAAGATATAAAATGACAATAAATAAAATATAAAAAGACAATAAATAACAAACAAATACTGGAAAGCTGCAACAGCTCGACTGAACATTTAGTCCACTTTTTATGGAAAGTTTTCCAGGTGATACCATCACCTGGAACTCAAGCCTAACCTAGTCCTGACAGGCAGCGCAGACATAATCCTCCAATGATGGGATGATTTTCATACAGGACTGGTGGAACCATCGTGGGCAGCGGTCACAATCAATCTAAAATTTATGATGAAAATGTTTAATATATTTAAAACATTAAATACATTTTCTTGAATTACAATTATTTCATTATCAGACAAAGCGGATGACACTACCTCTAGAAATATTACTTCTTATACAAATTCGTACTCCTAAAAATGGGCCTTTAGAAGTGAAGAAGCAATTACCCAGTTAGTGTCTTCCTTATTATTGTCCACGTCCCCACAGAAGTGGCACAGTTGGCTCGGGACATCTAGCAAAACATAATGTCAAGTAGTCTATAAATCTTTACAAGTATTTTTCTGAGCAAACAGGGAACAAGGAATGTTGTCAACATGAGCTACCAAAATGATTCTGAAGTGTGCCAGGCCTTGCAGTCCCAAGACAGAAGGGGGGAATTTCGGCAGGCAAGACAATAGCCATGCCGACCCCCCCTTCTAATTTCCTTAATTTTGTGGCTAGAGTCAAATACTTTCTATAGAACGAACTTCATGTCAGGATAGACAACCGAAATTAATAATTAATGTATGTGTATGTATATTAAACATAGCGGAGGTAGTAAAATGTAGGCAAGCAATAAACATTTCAGAACAACTACTAGTCGAATAACATGCTGACCAGACCGGACACGTCGTGTGCGCGAGCGTCACAAAATAAATGTAGAAATCCATGTTATTCAATTATTGCACCCACACTGCTCGCATGCGCCAACTAGCGTCTGCGTTGCCAAGGGCTAAAATATAACTCTTTTCTATTTCTGACGCAGATCGCGCTGAATGTCCTGCCTCTCCCATCTCCTCATTGGTTTTTTGAAGCAGGTACCCACGTGCCATCTCCTCATTGGTTATACCCACGTGGGTGATTGAAAGATGAACTGTTTTGCCAATCGTCGTGGTAATACTATGAAAGCTTAGACATGATCACCATATAAGTTCAAAGATGAAAAAGGAGAGATGACTAGAAACGATTCGGTTGGCCGTTTTATGTATGGATTAATTGTCGGAGTAGAGGACCTTGTGCATTTCAGGTAAAATAACAACTCAATGTTTATATCCCAGGACAGCTACAGCAAGCTAGCTAAATAGGACATGGGAGAGATGACGAATTTTGGCAAAGAGATTTATTTATATACTAATAAACTTGAAACAAATAGCCAAACCGAAAACTGCAGACATTACTAGTGCCTCCCCCTCTATCAAACCGACATAAAAAATGAAATGAAACGCAGCCGAACGTGATCAGAAATCTCAACTAGCAAGCAAGTCGCAGCAATGAAGAATTGAGTGCGTGCGCATTCAAGCTGTAATGAATACTCAGGGATAAAGTAGATTGCGCGGCGGGTGTTTATTTCGCTTTCGCAGAAGGCAGGAATCGTGGTCATAGGCAGGCAATGGTCATACACAGGTAGGCTAACAGGCAGGTGAATCAAAACTAGGACTGAAGGCTATAGCTGGTTCTCACAAACGAGCTAGGAAAAGGCTTAGTAGGCACATGAAGGCACAAAGAGAATGAGCTGAACTAAATAAGGAGCTGATGAGACCAGGTGAGTAACTAACACAGGGGAAATCAATGAACAAAAATGAAAGACAGGGCTATGTTCATGAACACAAAGAAATAGTGCTATGTTCAAGAACACAACGAAACAGAACACGCGTTTGACTAAGAAAATAAATACAGAACCTTACACAAGCAAGTCGCAGCAATGAAGAATTGAGTGCGTGTGCGTTCAAAACAATATTTTGCATGATATATGATTCAACATGGAAAGTTTTAAAATTAGAGGTAGAAGTTCTACGTGAAAAATGCTAACGAGAACGACATTTATGGCAGGTGTAGTTGAGATAAAATTATACAAATCAAGTATTTATATACATTATTGCCGATTTATTTGTAATTGCAAAATGTCCCAAAATCTGAAAATGTACAGATGGAAGCAAAATCACAATTTTTGCCTGTGGTGCCTGGCCTTATCAACCTATCTATAACATATTAGTAGGCCTGGTAAATGTGTGTAGAGCAGGCAATGTGAGAAACCACTCTTTCATTAGACACGCACAGCCTAGTGCCTTTATTATATTTGGAGAGACTCACTGCAGATGCGTATGAGAACATAGCTGTGCCTCTCCTTCATCAGACTGCTGGCCTGCTCCATGCTCTTCTCCTTTTCACTCAGGTTCACCAGCTCCCCTGTCCTGTCCATCAGGTCCACGCAGTCTGTAGAGTACATCTGTAATGTGACATTTACACTGGGCTCTCTCAGTCTATTACATTTTCACTTATTGGTATTTACTCAGTCAGGAAACAATCTGGCAGGCTGTTTCTATCATTTCCAGTCAGTGACAGAGATACCATGTGCATACAACCTCACACGGAAATGTACTGGATAATATATATCCAATAGTATTTGTATCATGCTTTCAGACTCTTTTATCTTTTTAAAATAATTTTTAAAATATTTTGTTTTATGTGTAATGCAATTGCCTTTATGTGTTCGGACCCCAGGAAGAGTAGCTTGATGGGGATCCCTAATAAATACAAATACAAACAACACTATCAGGTGCTTCTGAGGTTGAAAAAAAATCTAATACAACATATCTGAAGTTCAACTGTAAATGATTCTGCTCTGTGGGAGAAGTACGGAACTGCACCTTGAGAATCCAGATAACATCTCTCCTTCAAACTGTGGATGAAGTCTATCACCCTGCAGTTCAGGTTAAACAGTTCTGTTTGGCCCTCTTTCAAAGTAAGAAAAGAGAAGCATGTTTGTACATTTCCTATAACATTATATTACATTCATATGACATCGTACATCACAAAAGTACATCTAATGTTTAAATGTGTTATTCTCAAATGATCTGTTTATATCTCCATAGGTCTCCGACGGTTTCATTAGAGGTCAGCTGTTGGCCTCCATAGAGATGATGAAATTATACTCCATCATGATGATGATGATATAGCACTGTCTTTCACTTACCTCCAAACTGCACGGTGACAAACATTTCACCTTCTCTCTACACAAAACGCTTCAGACCAGACCTCTAAAGCCACCTCCCATAATGTTGCTACAAGTAGCTGAAGCACTCGCCTCTTCCATAGAGCCAAAGGAGTGATGAGTTTGGGCTTAGCACACAGTGCCACAATAGTCCCCCCCAAAAAATCTATGTTGTTGACTACTGTCATACTTAGTGACTAAGCTTCTGCACTGAGGAGGCCATTGTGAATGGCTTCTGCAGTTGCTCTGAGCAAACCAACAGTTGACAGGATACGTTATCCATTTGGCATTTTAAAGCTAGACCTGTAAACAGTTTTGAACTGTTGCAGAGCCAGCAAAAATGTTTGTCTTATACACACATCGAAAGCACATTCCCGCTGGTTGATAACCCATCTGACTCCCCCCCGTTTCTCCTCTCCTTTCAATAGAAGAGAAAGACAGAACCTTTTATGTGAGGGAAGTGTTCTTGTTTGTTTCCATGGAGTCGATACACAGACACACAAGTCCTCTAGCTTTTACTGCTACTTGTTGAACACTGAGGTCTGACTTAGATACTGTGGGGGATGACTTAGCGGGTTTATTGTCAGCCGACCACTAACTGGGATTAGACTGACCATTACCCATAGAGGCAATGCTACTCTACTATCTAGTGAATTATAATGACAAGCCAGTTGTTACCATAAGCATCATCACAACAAATCTAAGAGAGAAATGATTTGTCTTTTGTTTAGAAACGTTAGGATCAGGGATCTGAGCTGTTCCTCTTATTTCACAATACCACACAAGTTGTATTAAATACATTCCACACATTCTCCACTTAACACCATAACAATGAGCAGTACAGTAGATCATCTGAGGGCCTCAGTCCATTCATGGCACGTCCTGCTGACTTGTATGCTACATCAAATCAAATTGTGTTTGTTACATGCTTCGTAAACAACAGATGTAGAATAACAGTGAAATGATTAAAAATGGAAAAATAACAGGAGGGATAAATACACAATGAGTCTCTCCTTGGCTATAACTTGGCTATATACACAGGGTACCAGTACCGAGTCAATGTGCAGGGGTACGAGGTAATTGAGGTAGATATGTACATATAGGTAAGGATAAAGTGAGTAGGCAACAGGACAGACAACAAACAGTAACAGCAGCGTATGTGATGAGTTAAGAGTTAGTGCGAAAAGGGTCATGATTAAACCATCAACACTGAACTATCAATCAACTCTTTCCCATTGTATGACCATGAAGAGAATGTGCGTTGTTACTGCTCAAATTACACTGTCAATCAGATGAGACAAGAATACCAGACCATCTAACACTTGATAGATTGTACATGCCAGTGAATGAGGCACTATAGAGCCACTCAGTGAGAGAATTAGATTAGCCTTGTTCAGCGAGCACCATTATTCATGGACAAATGTACAGTAAACCATGTACAGTATCAGGACCACTGAGTCATGACAGGAAGGAAGCTATGTCTGTAACATTAGACGGTTGCTACTTAAAGTCCCCAGGACATTCACAGTATTAGGCAAGACTGCCTCTTCTTGTGCACCAGACGCATGGAATAATCAACAATCCATGCTTCATCTCGATATGTTAGTGCTACTGAATTAATTAAAAATATTAATGGGAGACTCTGTTACAGAGGAGTGTAAATGCTTTTTTTTAGGCTGGATCATGTTGTTGTATTGTTGTATGTTTTAATTATGTAATGTATTGATTGTTGCTGCCTTCTTGGCCAGGTCTCCCTTGAAAAAGAGACTCTGGGTCTCAATGGGCTTTTCCTGGTTAACTAAAGGTTAAATAAACATTAAAAAAATTGCCCTCCAGTCACAGGTACAGTATACTGTTGATATAGAGGTTAGTACAGTAAAAAATAAAATAAAACTTTATTTAACCAGGTAGGCTAGTTGAGAACAAGTTCTCATTTGCAACTGCGACCTGGCCAAGATAAAGCATAGCAATTTGACGCATACAACAACACAGAGTTACACATGGAATAAACAAAACATACAGTCAATAACACAGTAGAAAAAAAGAAAACAAAGTCTATATACAGTGAGTGCAAATTAGGTAATATAAGGGAGTTAAGGCAATAAATAGGCCATGGTGGCAAAGTAATTACAATATAGCAATTAAGCACTGGAATGCTAGATGTGCAGAATATGAATGTGCAAGTAGAGATACTGGGGTGCAAAGGAGCAAGATAAATAAATAAATACAGTATGGGGATGAGGTAGATAGATGGGCTGTTTACAGATGGGCTATGTACAGGTGCAGTGATCTGTGAGCTGCTCTGACAGCTGGTGCTTAAAGCTAGTGAGGGAGATATGAGTCTCCAGCTTCAGTGATTTTTGCAGTTCGTTCCAGTCATTGGCAGCAGAGAACTGGAAGGAAAGGGAACCAAAGGAGGAATTGGCTTTGGGGGTGACCAGTGAGATATACCTGCTGGAGCGCATGCTACGAGTGGGTGCTGCTATGGTGACCAGTGAGCTGAGATAAGGTGGGGCTTTACCTAGCAGAGACTTGTAGATAACCTGTAGCCAGTGGGTTTAGCGACGAGTATGAAGCGAGGGCCAACCAACGAGAACGTACATGTCGCAGTGGTGGGTAGTGTATGGGGCTTTGGTGACAAAACGGATGGCACTGTGATAGACTGCATCCAATTTGTTGAGTAGAGTGTTGGAGGCTATTTTATAGATGATATCGCCGAAGTCGAGGATCGGTAGGATGGTCAGTTTTACGAGGGTATGTTTGGCAGCATGAGTGAAGGATGCTTTGTTGTGAAATAGGAAGCCGATTCTAGATTTAATTTTGAATTGGAGATGCTTAATGTGAGTCTGGAAGGAGAGTTTACAGTCTAACCAGACACCTAGGTATTTGTAGTTGTCCACGTATTCTAAGTCAAAGCCGTCCAGAGTAGTGATGCTGAACGGGCGGGCAGGTGTGGGCAGTGGTCGATTGAATAGCATGCATTTAGTTTTACTTGCATTTAAGAGCAGTTGGAGGCCACGGAAGGAGAGTTGTATGGCGTTGAAGCTCGTCTGGAGGTTAGTTAAACACAGTGTCCAAAGAGGGGCCAGAAGTATACAGAATGGTGTCGTCTGCGTAGAGGTGGATCAGAGAATCACCAGCAGCAAGAGCGACATCACTGATGTATACAGAGAAGAGAGTCGGCCCGAGAATTTAACCCTGTGGCACCCCCATAGAGACTGCCAGAGGTCCAGACAACAGGCCCTCTGATTTGACACATTGAACTCTATCAGAGAAGTAGTTGGTGAACCAGGCGAGGCAATCATTTGAGAAACCAAGGCTGTCGAGTCTGCCAATAAGAACGTGGTGATTGACAGAGTCGAAAGCCTTGGCCAGGTCGATGAATACGGCTGCATAGTAATGTCTCTTATCGATGGCGGTTATGATGTCGTTTAGTACCTTGAGCGTGGCTGAGGTGCGCCCATGACCAGCTCTGAAACCAGATTGCATAGCGGAGAAGGTACGGGGGGATTCGAAATGGTCGATAATCTGTTTGTTAACTTGGATTTCGAAGACCTTAGAAAGACAGGGTAGGATAGATATAGGTCTGTAGCAGTTTGGGTCTAGAGTGTCACCTTCTTTGAAGAGGGGGATGACCGCGGCAGCTTTCCAATCTTTGGGAATCTCAGATGATACGAAAGAGAGGTTGAACAAGCTGGTAATAGGGGTTGCAACAATTTCGGCAGATCATTTTAGAAAGAGAGGGTCCAGATTGTCTAGCCCGGCTGATTTGTAGGTCCAGATTTTGCAGCTCTTTCAGAACATCAGCTATCTGGATTTGGGTGAAGGAGAAATGGTGGGAGCTTTGGCGGGTTGCTGTGGAGGGTGCCGGGCAGTTGACCGGGGTAGGGGTAGCCAGGTGGAAAGCACGGCCAGCCGTAGAGAAATGCTTATTGAAATTCTCAATTATAGTGGATTTATTGGTGGTAACAGTGTTTCCTAGTCTCAGAGCAGTGGGCAGCTGGGAGGAGGTGCTCTTATTCTCCATGGACTTTACAGTGTCCCAGAACTTTTTTGAGTTTGTACTACAGGATGCAAATTTCTGTTTGAAAAAGCTAGCCTTAGCTTTCCTAACTGCCTGTGTAGATTTGTTCCTAACTTCCCTGAAAAGTTGCATATCACGGGGGCTATTCGATGCTAATGCAGAACGCCACAGGATGTTTTTGTGCTGGTCAAGGGCAGACAGTTCTGGAGTGAACCAAGGACTATATCTATTCCTAGTTCTACATTTTTGGAATGGGCATGCTTATTTAAGATGGTGAGGAAGGCACTTTTAAAGAATAACCAGGCATCATCTATTGACGGGATGAGGTCAATGTCATTCCAGGATACCCCGGCCAGGTCGATTAGAAAGGCCTGCTCGCTGAAGTGTTTTAGGGAGTGTTTGACAGTGATGAGGGCTGGTCGTTTGGTTGCAGACCCATTACGGATGCAGGCAGTGATCGCTGAGATCTTGATTGAAAACAGCAGAGGTGTATTTGGAGGGCGAGTTAGTTAGGATGATATCTATGAGGGTGCCCGTGTTTACGGATTTGGGGTTGTACCTGGTAGGTTCATTGATAATTTGTGTGAGATTGAGGGCATCAAGCTTAGATTGTAGGATGGGCGGGGTGTTAAGCATGTCCCAGTTTAGGTCACCTAGTAGCACGAGCTCAGAAGATAGATGGGGGCAATCAATTCACATATGGTGTTAAGGGCACAGCTGGGGCAGAGGGTGGTCTATAGCAAGCGGCAACAGTGAGAGACTTGTTTCTGGAAAGGTGAATTTTTAGAAGTAGAAGCTCGAATTGTTTGGGTACAGACTTGGATAATAATATAGAACTCTGCAGGCTATCTTTGCAGTAGATTGCAACACCGCCCCCTTTGGCAGTTCTATCTTGGCAGAAAATGTTATAGTTAGGGATGGAGATTTCAGGGTTTTTAGTGGTTTTCCTAAGCCAGGATTCAGACACGGCTAAGACATCCGGGTTGGCAGAGTATGCTAAAGCAGTGAGTAAAACAAACTTAGGGAGTAGGCTTCTAATGTTAACATGCATGAAACCAAGGCTTTTACGGTTACAGAAGTCAACAAATGAGAGCACCTTGGGAGTGGGAGTGGAGCTAGGCACTGCAGGACCTGGATTAACCTCTACATCACCAGAGCAACAGAGGATAAGTAGGATAAGGGTACGGCTAAAAGCTAAACGAACTGGCCGTCTAGCACGTTCAGAACAGAGCGTAAAAGGAGCAGGTTTCTGGGCACGATAGCATAGATTCAAGTGTAGTGTACAGACAAAGGTCTGGTAAGGTAGGATGCGAGTACATTGGAGGTAAACCTAGGCATTGAGTAAGGATGAGAGATATAGTCTCTAGAGACGTTTAAACCAGGTGATGTCATCGCATATGTAGGAGGTGGAACAACATGGTTGGTTAAGGCATATTGAGCAGGGCTAGAGGCTCTACAGTGAAATAAGACAGTAATCACTAACCAGGAAAGTAATGGACGAGGCATATTGATATTAGAGATGGGCATGCGTAGCCAAGTGATCATATGGGTCCAGTGAGGGGTTGGGCTGACTGGGGACACGGCGATTCAGACAGTTAGCAAGACGAAGCTAACAGTTACTAGGCCGGGGCTAGACAAGCTATCAATTAGCAGACCAGGGCTAGCAAGCTAGCAGTTAGCAGACCGGGGCAAGCAATCTAGCAGTTAGCAGACCGGGGCTAGCAGGTTATCAAAAGGCCTTTGGGAGTTGTCGCGATGGAGGTAAGTCTGTTTTTGCCTCTTCGAGCGGTGACGTCGATAGACCAGTCATGGATTAGTAGGGTTCCAAGTAGCTTAAGGTAGCTAGCCAGCCGTGGTTAGCAGAATGGGCCTTCAGCGGACGTCGCGCCTGAGGGGCCTGTTGGAATCCTCGGGCAGATTATGCCGGTATTCCAGTCGTAGAGGATCGGCGGGGTTCCGTGCCCCGTACCGGCAGTAGAATGGGTCCGGATATTGTAGCCCAGGAGTGGGCTTCGGTGGTAGCACAGGAGCCCTAGCCAGGAAAGCTTCAGGCTAATTGGTTCTTGCTCCGGGATGGAAACGCTAGCAAGGGATTGCGGTTAGCTAGTTGCGAAGATCCAGATGAAAATGTAAAGATACATTTGGGTGAGGATGGCACTGCTAAACAAGTAAGTGGTGAGTGAAAGAGATATTGGCCAGAAAGGCCACTCTAAAAGGGTGAGTTGTGGAAGTCTTATTTAGTCATGTCAGAAAGGGGGTGAGAGTCAGGATGTTATGTAGAAAACACGAGTAAATTATGCTGGTAGCATCTTTAAAAAAACACTACAATGTAATTTCAGGAAGCCCCTGGGAGGACATTAAAAGGAGAATGCCCTGTGCCCGTAACCTGGAATCATCAGGGAATTTGGATAAAAGCTGGGAAAGCTGTAGAAATCAGAGGGCCCATCTGGTCTGGTCTGCCCCCTCCACAGACTGACCAGCCCTCTTATGGAGCTTCACTTCCCTTGTCCAAAACTCCTCCCATCTGGGAGCAAAGCCACGGTGAGCACTGGAGCTTTCTCTGCACTTGTTAAACCATGTTTGGGAAAACTGTACAGTACTTGTAATACTTAAACAATTCAACATGGAATCAAAAAACAGATTTACTTAAAAAATATATTTATTTTTGGACAGGAGGTATTGCTGCATGCATTGCATCCGAAATGTGAGAATGCACAGAATGCCATAGATATGTAACACTTGCGAGAGAGTCATTTTAGTAAGAAATATAAGATGTATGTCATTATTTATTTGTATTTAATTGTCTGTGATATCTGAATGATCTGCACAGGTTTGTGCTACTGACAGACAAGTTGAACGAAGTGTAATGTAGAGAAAGTGACAGTTAGACAAGTTGAACGAAGTGTAATGTAAAGAAAGTGCACAGTGGTAGATTAGTAGATCTTCCTCAAAATAGTTTAAAACCATTATCATTGAAAAACTCTTAGCTAGGCAGATTTGAGCTTTGTTGCATTCATACATTTGCAAGATCATAAACCTGAACGTCTAAAGGAAATGTACTCTCATCACGTCCATCTATATGGGACACAAACATGCTAAATCAATGAAGTAGTACTGTCCCCTTATCACACGCTTGAAACATCCCTGCCATCCCCAAATACACAAGAGTAATCCAATCACGTCGATGTTATTTATTTAGGGCTCACTAGGTGGCAAAGAACAAGAGCCAATTGTGAAGCTTCAGATCTAAGCACCACATGACGTCACAGACCAAGAGAATAAACACCATAAACAGAATCACATTGAACCATTCAAGTCACATTTCTGCTATAAATAACTACAACGATTTTTGCTTCAAGAAGCTGAAAGGTCCAATTGAAATACAAAATAAATGGTGCATATACAGTTTGTTTTGTATGGCTGCCTTTGTGTAGGAGCTCGGCTCCACTATTAGAATCCCTGCTGATAGAATGCCTCCAAGTATGTGGCATTAGGCCATCTAGATAACATGAGATACATCCAAACTCTGATCCTCAGCTTGTGAGCCTGCCTACCCAGTAATCTACCACTACACTCAGAGTTGACTCCTAAAAAATAAGAGCATCTGAGTAATTTCACACAAAAGGCCAGGTGTTAAGGGATCCTTAGTAGCTGTCTGGCGCCAATTCTGTATCCATCAGGACACCCCAGAAAGCTTGGTGAAGCAGGTTTTATGTTTATAGAACAGTGATTTGACCTGAACAGCGGAGAGATCCTGCCTGACCTTTACCTCTTCTACCTCCGGTCCTTCAGGAGACTGCTGGTGGTCCCCAAACTGCAGGGGATGACATAAGGGTTGTGTCTGTGTCTGTCTGAGAGGCTGTGGCAGAGGGGGGCTCACATTATGATTGTGGAAACTAATCACGGAAAGAGGGTGGTTGTGAATGGGCGTTGAGGTCAGAACGGCCCCTGCAGGTGTGACATGGCTCTCACAGCTACATGTGTTGTGCTCGGTGTGGAGGTCGAAGCTGAGGCAGTTGGCCTTAACCCTCACTGAGCCACAGACGCTGTTGTTGGTGGAGGTGCGAGTGCTGCCACCACTCTCAAACAGCTGCCGGCGGTGGAGGCCCAGGAAGTGGCGGCGGATGATCCTCCTGAAGGTGTGACGGAACTCCCGGATGCGGTATGCATAGATGAAGGGGTTGACCACCGAGTTGCCGTGGGAGAGGATGATGGCCACGTATATGATCCAGAGGGGTGGGCGGGCACACTGAGGGCAGAACAGGGTGAAGCAGTTAATGATGTGCAGCGGCAGCCAGCAGATGGCAAACAGGCCCACGATGATGGCCAGCGACTTGGCCGCCTGGACCTCCTTCTGCAGGGTGGAGTGGGACTTCCCCCCGTGGACAGCCTTCAATTCTATGAGCTTCAGCTGATGCCGAGCTGCCATGAAGATCCGCAGGTAGATGACCAGCATGAGCAGCAGAGGGATCAGCACACATGCGAAGAAGTTAAAGTAGACCATGTAGTCCATGACCACCACCTCTTCAAACAGACACTCCATCAGGCCTGGGGGGCAGGTGCTGTTGGGGCGCTCAGTGGACTTATTCCAGCCCAACATCGGGGTCAGGCCGATGATGATGGATAGCATCCAGCAGACAGCAATGATTCCCTTGGCACGCTGGCCCGTCACCAGGCTATTGTACCTGTGGGAACAAAAAAGATATGGACTCTGTTAGTAAGACACACAATCTAACCCTAAGACCTAAGACACACATTCTCTGGGGTTTTTTCCCTCCCCAATTGGTAGTTATAGTCTTGTCCCATCGCTGCAACTCCCTTACGGACTCGGGAGAGGCGAAGGTCGAGAGCCATGCGAAACACAAGCCGCATTGCTTCTTGACACAATGCTCAATTAACCCGGAAGCCAGCCACACCAATGTGCCTCAGGAAACATCGTCGAGCTGGCGACCAAAGTCAGCTTGCAGGCGCCCGGCCCGCCACAAGGAGTCACTAGAGCACAATGGGACAAGGAAATCCCAGCTGGCCAAACCCTCTCCTAACCCGGACGACACTGGGCCAATTGTGTGCCGCCTCATGGGTCTCCCGGTTACGGCTGGCTGTGACACAGCCTAGGATCGAACCCGGGTCTGTAGTGATGCCTCAAATACTGCGATGCAGTGCCTTAGACCACTGCGCCACTCTGGAGGCAAACATGCTCTGTTAGCTTGGGGAGCATGAGTTGTCTCTCTGGAGGGTTAGATTCTCCCAGAGGTTAAGGGATAGTGAATTAAATAATAAACATTATAATAGGCATATCATTCACACACTCTTTTTTTATGGGAAAATGTCTCGTTTAAGTAATAAAATAGATGCTTAAAAACAAAATGTTAGTATTTGGAAGGAACGTCTATTTCGAGTGTGTCTGTCAGTCAGTGTGAGAGAGCAGCTAAGCTATTTGGCCTATTTCTGCCACATTCTCAAGATGTTAAAGTTCAAAGGTTAGCTGTGAGAGATGCAGGAACACAGCCCTAAACTCAGAACAACAAACTATCTTGGATGCAATAAGTCTGCACACACTGTCAAAAAAGTGTATAAGTAATTACTGATTATTAATACATTTTAAGGCATAATATAATTTATATTTGTTGTTGTATATAAGAAAATAAACAAGTTGTCTAAACGGCTAATGTTTTTGACATGTGTACAGTTCTGAAGAGGGGTCATGGTCTGTATAAACTCGTAGTCAAAGGAGATTCCACTTATATCTGGATCCACTGAGGAAATCAAAAAAGCTCATCTGGCCATTTGGGCTAAAGATTTCAAGTTCATTCAAAAATAGCACGGTCCTCTGCTGCACTATTCTGAAAATAACTCTCACAGGTTTTAAGATTGACTTGAGAATTGTTTTTGCTATTTGCTACTGGCATGGAAACTACACAATGTACCTGCAACCCGGGTATGCAAATCAATCAATAACGCTATACAACCTCATAGGGTAGATTGAAGATCTTTACAAAGCCTAATGTCTTACCGCTTTGTCCGTAATTGGGTCTGAACTCTCAGAGAGGAAAGCAGCATGACGGCAGCAACATGTTAGCACATTCTCTGTTATGTTCATACAATGTTGAACTGACCTGAGAGGCATCGTGATAGCGATGTAGCGGTCCATGGCGATGGCCAGCAGGCTGAAGATGGAGCTCTGGGTGAGCACCAGCACAAAGCAAGCAATGAAGAGGCAGCCATAGAAGTTTGAGCAGAAGCCCGTGCTGATGACAATGGCGAAGGGGATACCCAGCACTCCCACAGCAATGTCTGCCACCGCCAGGGACACCACAAAGAAGTTGGTGATGTTCTGCAGGTTGCTGTTGAGGCAGACGGCCCAGCAGACCAGCACATTGCCCAGCACGGATAGTATGGCGATCAGCAGTTCCAGCACAATGTAGATGACAGAGGAAGCATTGTTCAGCATGGTGAGAGGAGCAGCGATGTCACTGAGGAGGAAGGAGGACCACTCTCCTCAAAGTCCATAGCTGCAGGCTGGTAGCAGTGGCCTCACCCTGTAGGGCTTAACTCACTGCCTGGGACTATGGCTGAGCTGTCCAAACACAGAGACCACATCACCTTAAAGCCTCTTAGAAGTCCCACAGTTGGTGGTCAGAGAAGCAGTCCAACCTTCTGTTATCTTATCTGTTGTCCTGTCTGGTGCTCTCCTCTCAAGTTCTTCCCCTCACTGTTGCACGATTTAGCATGAAACTCCAATGGGGCTGAGACAGAGCCAGGAAGCGATCATAAGTGTCATACCGCTGCAGATAAAGGGAAGAAAGAGTGAATAAAGTGGAAGTGCTGAATGCCGAAACAGGAAATGACTGCAGAAAATACCAATGAATATTACAATGATCATTTACATCAAATATTAACCACGTTTGAAGTCAAACAATAAATCTGACAGTGTATTATCTGACATGATACACTGGCATTTCCGATGTAGCAAGTTAAATACACTGTAAAGTAATAATTTCAGGGTTTACTTTACATTAAACTGCTGTTCATCATCATTCATACTCGATCCAAAACCAACATCAAGATCTGAAATAGTCACCCCACTAAAGTACCTGGGCAACTGCAGTGTTCATGTTAACACATGATAACTGTCTTCCCACCAATCCTTCTTTACCCCATTAACAACAGTCAGTGAACTGTAAACCCCAGGCGTCAGGGGAAATATAACCAGCATCAGAATGACACGATGGTGTTATGGAGCTACTATCCCAGTGAGTTAAATGTCAGCTGTACCAGAGCAAGGAAACAATATGCTTCAGGGACTGGAATGTTCTATATGTCCCCATGAGATTGCCCAACCCCTGCCTGATAAGGGGATGGGAGTCTTGAGGACGTCCAGAGACAGATTCACTAAATGAGGTTATGAGAACACCAAATTAATCATTTCGATTTTGTTAGATGGGCGTCGTCATGCTCAAGACAAAAAAAAAGAAAAACAATTCAATTAGTGCAGTATGTGATTTGAGAATACAGCAGGCATAATCTACACTCGACAATTGTTTTAAATTAGGTCTAATTTGTCAATCAACTGAGGTCACTGCGCAACACTGAATTCCCTGGAATTGTATGTGAGAGTGAAGAGGTTTCCAAGCTCCTTCCGTACAGAACTCTCATCATGTTTATGGAGGAGAATTCCCATGGTGAAGCCAAGGATGTTTTCGAAGGTTAATCATTGTTTCAGGAGATAGCAGCTGTGCTGGAACTGAAAGGCCTTTGCTCTCAGAAACATTTCCCTTTTGGTGGGACTGGGTTTTTTTTCTCAGACCGATCTCAGTCACTGTGTAAGTTTCCATACTGTTTTAACTTTATCACACACATACAGTATAAGGCGCAAAAAGAGGCAGTTGCAAATTGTGTCAGTCTTTGACCACATGTAACCCAACAGTGACAGATCTAATAGTCATAGCGTAGTACTCTGTAGGAAAACCCCTTTGACAATGCTGAAAGCCTAATATGGCTACATTTCTATAGTGCATGTGAGAAAGGAAAAGGCAGAATTATGTTCACCATCACACAGACCTAGTCACAAGTGAAGGTGCAAAGTGGTACCTGTAATATAGAGGTTACAACTGGATTAGAAGTGATATCTCAATGTGAACAGCATGTGTGACCCTGTCCCAGCCACCTTACAACAGCTAGGTAATAACACTGTATTTCAGTTGTCCTCTTTGACAGCACTTGAGGGGCATGAATAGTCAATCATGTTAAATGCATTTATATTCCATCCTGAAATGTTTCTCAACAGTTGTAGCCAACAAGAGTTCTGACAGTATTCTGCTCAACAGCGGGTCCTGGTGGTTGGATGGAAACCACAGGGGTGTATTCGAAGTGCTTTGATATCTCAGTTGAAAGGTACTGTATGTTTCAGATTGACACAAATGTAAAGGAATTCAAATAATGTCCACGAAGACAAAGCAACTGAGCATACAGGGCCTTAAAAAGTGCACATAAACAGCTTAATGTAGAAGTGTTCGCCCAGAGAACACTAGTAGATTACCTGGAGAAGTAAAATCAGCGTGGTAAAACCTGCAACATCCTGTTCACATGTGGAAACCTAGAACTGGCAAACCCATCAACATTATCCTTACCAGAAAGTGACAGTATTATTCCCTAGCTCTCTCGCCTCCCTCCTGTAACTCCCTATCAAAAGAGGGAGTACACCAGAACATACAAGGGAATCTGTGTAGTGTAAATACAATGTCTCGAAATGCATAAAGTAATTCCAAACACTCCCCAAAATGTACTGTGCACAACTGTCCATAAAAAAAAGCTTGGCATAGGCTACTGTCCAGTTTCCGTATACCTGGCTGAAAATGATTTTGATCGCACCAGGATCAATAACTGTTGTATAAACTTTCAAAATATTTAATTAGGCTATTCATTAATTGGATTTAAATGAAAGACTCTAAATAGAAATACAAACCCTTGGACTTCTATCTAATGCTATTCTAATGCTATTTTCAATTTCTAAAAAACTTACCTTTTTCAATGTATCCCTCGACGTGTCTTATTCCAAATGAATCACAACCTAATAGAAATAGTTTGCACCATGTCAATAAACATCGCTCGAATAAAATAATTAATATTATAGGCCTACGTTTTAAGTGGCGTCAGATAGAACGCGCTTTGTAAAGGATCATAGCTGGGGAACGTAATTTGATAGGCAATTTGTGCGCTCCCACTGTTTGACTACTGATGCTTAAACCGATTCTCCTCGGTTCAATATCGCACAGGCGGACCAGACTGACACGTGATCCCAGCAGCACAACATAGAATAGCCAAAAGCTTTTGGGAACTTGGGCAGAAAAAGTTGACATCAATCAACTGCGGCAAAGAGGACAATCTCGGAGTTTATTTCAATAAGATTTATTTTTCCCAAAAGCATGTGTAAGGTGTCAATTTACGCTGTTATTTGAGATGCTCTGTTTCAGAACAACATTAGGCTACTGTTCAATAGGCCTAAATAGCCTATTCAATAAATAAATGATGAAACGTTGAAGAAAAACATAATTGTACAACAAATGTTTAAGGAAAAAAAGGAAATTGTACAGCGCATGTTCTAAATTTAAATGTGCGGGTTAAAGGCGCATCATGCAGCATTTAGTGATATGGCCTCTGCTGAATTCAGTGCATTTATACTTCTTGCGCCTAAGCCAGAGCTGTTGAGCAGAGCTATTGTGAAGGAAGTTGTCAACGAAGTGAGTTTGTGTTTATACAGGACCAGCTACTCCCACCTACCGTCAACCAATCATGTCAATGTAGACCTATAAGGTGCCCTCCGCATTGTTACAACATTTGGGAGGCCATGGCAATTCGGTATGGAGCTCAATTTGGCCTCTGCATGCATCCAGAGGCTCCGCGTCACACTTATGGCGTCTCCCACCACATTTTCAGATCAAGCATAAATGGACTTTTAGGGTAGGGTGCAGGCCTTCACTTCATCACATATGGTCTGGCGTTGTAGATGGGTTAAAGCCAATTTATGCTTGATCTGAAAATGTGGTTGGAGGCTCCATCTCAAAGTAAATTCTGTATGGCCACTGCAGAACACCAGATTTACCATGCATTGCCTTAAATTAGCAACTGGGGGTGAGTTCAGGTGAACAAACAACTGACCCGCACATCCCTAACATAGGAAGAAAAAAAAAGGTTTGGCTGATTTGTTATTCAGAATAAAACACATGGAAGGGAAAGCATTGTGATTGAGCTCTTCATCTGGTATACACAGTAAAACCTATCTTCCCCTCTGGTAATATTTTCCATGTTAGTAATAGACTTTACAGGCTATGGACTTCATCTGTAACATTATAACAGATATTATCCCAAGGCTTGGGAATGAGATCACTGGCTAAAGTTCACATTCGATTGTGCATATTGGAAATAGTCAGGTCTTAAATCAGAATCTTTTTTAATTTCCAGATTATCCTCCTGACTTGGGTTGTATTGTGTGCAAACATTAAAATAATACACCATTACTGAGGGGTTCATCTAGGATTCATATCAAAGTCTTCACAAGAAAATATACATTTTTCTTTGTTAAAACCTTCAAATCATCATCTGTTCCACAGTTGCCAAACTGTTCATAGAGAAACAGACGTATTCAGGTGAATCTGGGTCTTATCGCATCATTCCACTGAACAAAAAGACAGAAATACTCATGAGCAGCATGACAACTGCATCCTCCCTCAAAATGTGAGACATCTGTGGCATTGTGTTGTGTGACAACGGCACATTTTAGAGTGGCCTTTACTGTCCCCAGCCCAAGTTGCACCTGTGTAATGATCATGCTGTTTAATCTGCTTCTTGATATGCCACACCTGTCAGGTGGATGGATTAGTTTGGCAAAGGAGAAATGCTCACTAACAGGGATATAAACAAATTTGTGCACAAAATTTGACTACAATAATCTTTTTGTGCATATGGAACATTTCTGGGATCTTTTATTTCAGCTCATGAAAAATAAGACCGTTGCATTTATATTTTTGTTCAGTATATATCACTCCTTATCAGAACAAAGGCTGCTGCTGTATTCCAAATCCCACAGGCTAGCGGACTGAATTAAACACTTCATTCATCACAATCTAATTTGATCTAAATTATCCCAGTAGTTTTAATATGCACTAGCCCTACAGAGTAGAGTTAATATTAGTGTTGCCTGTTTCCCAAGCGAGGAATGTAGCTTTTTGTTTATCAGTGCCTTCATTAACTTCAGACCAGTAATCTGATAATACATACAGCGCAACAGTTACTCTATAAAAAGGGGCATATGACTGAATTAACCACATGGCAAATTCATTTATGCCTTCACAAAACATAACACATTCCTGTTGCAATGATTCTTTAATATTACTTGTCTGCAAAACAAAACAATATAAATACAGATAAGCCTTTTTTTTAAAAACCGAATTGTTGATTATCATAATGTGCATTTGGCTTACTTCCCTACACCATACTCTTGATATTATCATTACCCAATCAACAGGACACATTTTGCTTCAAGATACTCCATTGGCAATTAATATAGTGGCAATCATGACTTAGAGACAGAATGAGACAAAAGGAAACATGGGTCTCTTGGCCTCCTTATTGCCAAGTAAAACTCTGGCAAGAATGACATACATTTGTAGGCAAAAGGCACCATTAATACGAACCAAAAGAAAGCAGCTTAGAAAAACTCAACCTTTCAAGTAAACAGAATTAACTTCTAACGGACCCGTAAAAACAAAAACATGCTTTAAGTTATTTTCACATTTTTTGTGATGTAGTGTAGAAAGAAACGGAAGAAAATCCAGAGCGAAATACAGAAGCCATGGAAAATATGACCAACTTATTGAATGAACTCAAGCAAATCAGACCGATGTTCTTCAGTGGTGATGATATGTCAAGATGGTATCATCCTGATATTTTAACACATTGTATTATCTACTAATCCAACTACATTCTGTCTAAACTGTACAGTTGAGTAGAATGTTAGGGCAAGGTTTCAGTCCTCATAGATCACAACATGAAGGACCACTTATCAATACCAATGTCCATTGGAACATGATCAAGAGATTCCATTTTTAACACTTGGCAAGAAGGAGCTTCACAAAATAGAATAATTGCAGACCAACTAGTGTTTGGATCCAATGCAAATCAAATTTAAGACAGGGTTGCAGTATGGCAATGGGAATCATAAATACATGAGTTAGCGTTGACATAGTGTGCTCACTGTTCAATAGTAAATACCGTACATGATAATGATGATAATAACAACAGTCACAGCACATGCACTCTCACAAATGAGTGTTTATCCATACAATAGGCTACCAACACAACATTTAACTGCCCAGTCTTACTCTCCAACCACACTGATCGACACAAAAAAACCTAGCACTTGTGTTTCAAGTTGTGCTTTGTCAAACACCATGCAATGCACCTGTACAGCTGGTGGGAAGGTGTCTTGGCAAGAAGACAGGTAAAAATGTGCTTTTAAATATATTCAGAAAAATGTTGTCCCTACAAAAGTTATGGTCACATGCGAGTGTGTTAGAGCATAGATGTAAGGGGGCCTAAGCCTAAATGGTACGCCAACAAGGGAGTATCAATTGCATACTGTACCATTCTGAAATGATACAGGAGTGTGGTTGGGACCACATGAAAGGCACATCGCCATCATACATTATGAGTTTAGGAGAGACATCAGTGCAGCAGTGTGATGAAAAGTCATAGATTCACATTATATGAAGTTTACATTAACATTTGTAACACTTGCATCACTATACTCCACGGTGGATTAAACCATGCTAATTAACCCACGCAAACTTTAATAAGCAGAGGCTCAATAACATAACACAGTCATTCTTCATTCCAATATCTTTCTTGGTGACTATGTAAACTACATAGAATTGATTTACACATGATTAGTGTTAGTACAGCTTTATCAATAAAGTCAATTGGGTGGCAAGTGACAACACGAAGAAAGCTCAAATATAAAATGTACCTATGAGTTACTTGTAGTTAGTATTTGCCACCCCCCCATGTTAAATGTTACTAGCAAGATGGAGTATATCAAGTTACAGTGTTAGGTTACACACACAATAACTTAGTCATTGTTGAGCTCAGAGTCTCTAATAACACAAAAATCTTACAGTTCAAGACCACTGGACTGTGACCAATGCTGGGAGTTTCAGTCTGCTGTTGGTGGAAGTAATGTGTCAAAACGAACAATGTGTTAATACATTTGGCTCCAGCAGCAAAACGGATGCATTCTGCATCTGAAAAAAACTCTTCCCTTATCATGATTGATGACAACAACAAGAGAACATCCAACCCTGAGACTCAACATGCTGGGGGAACATTTACCACAATCAAATCACCAAGAGCTAGGACTTTTGGCAAGTCTAGCCCTTGACTTCACATAGATAGAACACTTCAGCAAGTTACTTTTTTGGTTCAGGATTAAGACAGTTCTATTTGAGAAAACCATCACTGGGAGACATTGTGTTGGTTCTGTATAGCCCATTGTTTTCTTTTAGTTGGTCTCTGTTAGCAAAACAAATTATGTTAACGTAGCAATGATCACTCTCCTAAAAATAGTTCAAAAGCACATCAAATTGTAACTTAAATCCTAAAGGTGACCAAGAGAGCACCTGACAGCTTTTCCCTTATGATGTAGCTAGTGTTCATAGAACTGAGGAATCACTTCTAAAAAGCTTCACTTAGATTCCTCCAAAGATGCTTTGAAAGCATGGAGCATTGAAACGTTTCATTTAGCAATTTTTGCGCCAACCGTCTCTTAGTAAATCTCCAGCGATGTAAATCAAACAGGCACTTAATCCATAATAGAAGAGGCCCCTTCACAAAGTGTTCAATGGGTCAGGAAGACAATGGAGCAAAAAATGCCTTGTCTGATTTCCATAGAAAATTTGTCCCATGATTACTAGGGTGGACACACTGCACACCGGGTATGGTTTGGCTTAAACATTTGGGATAACCACTTGGTTAGAAGAATCAAAGCCAGGTGCAAGGCACAAAGGCTGGGATAGTGTGTAGCATGTTCCCCAACTCTGGTCACGGAGAGTAGAGCTAGTAGAGCTGCAGGCTCTTATCGTAGCTCAGATCATACTGGTTTAACCAGACAATCTGGACTGAGGATCACCTCAACTGGGTTATGCAGTAATGGATAAGAGTAAAAATAGCATCCCAAAGAGAGCAGGCTCTGAACAGGTGCTCGAAGTGCCCTTAGGCTGTGTTCATCACACTAAATGTGTCAGTGAAAAATGCCAGACTGTTCATCATAGAAATATCCATGATTAGCTTTAGGAAGTCAACAGTGAGCTTATTTGTACGTTTCTTATGGTGACTCAAACTAGAAGGCGTCTAGACGAGAGACAGAGCGGCCGATGTGCGGCATGGCTGGGTGTTGGGGTGAAGGGTGGTTCAGGGAAGTGAGGCATAACAGCTGAGTTGAATGTCGAGTTGAAGTGTTGGAGGTGCGCTGAGATCAGAGGAGCTAGCAGTCTGGACTGCAGGTTGTGCTTGCCATGTTGGGTGGAGAGATCACATCAGGTCTCAAAGTACTTGTAGATGGCTGTGACATAGGTCATCACACTCTGCCAGTCTGGTCTCTCAGTGCTGGCCATCTCATTGAGGTCCTGCAAAACAGAGGATGAGACCAAGCTGAATAAACAGGGTCTTTGTCATTAAGCTACATCATGCCTACAAAAAAGGCTGTGCCATTTGTAAATCTTTGTATTATATATATATATATATATATATATCGAGATGTCGGTAAAACAAAAACAAAAAACTTGAAATAACATGCTGTTTGTCTAGGTCAGATTTCCACAGCCTGACTAGAATTAACTAGAATTGACTAGAATTAACTGTGGAGGTCAGAAATGTGCTTTTGTGGCATAAATACAGAAAATTAGAGCCTGCGTTTTCTATTTCTAGAATCTAACTGAACTCGTACAACAAATCTGTCAGTTTACAACTCACACGGAGCCAGCTTTATACCTAGCTATGGGTACCAGCGATATACAGTGCATTCGAAAAGTATTCAGACCCCTTGAATTTGTTCCACATTTTGTTATGATGCTGCCACCACCATGCTTCACCGTAGGGATGGTGCCAGGTATCCTCCAGACGTGACACAGAGTCATTTAGGTGCCTTTTGGCAAACTCTAAGCGGGCTGTCATGTGCTTTTTACTGGGGAGTGGCTTCTGTCTGGCCACTCTACCATAAAGGCCTAATTGGTAGAGTGCTACAGAGATGGTTTTCTTTCTGGATGGTTCTCCCATTTCCACAGAGGAACTCTGGAGCTCTGTCAGAATGAACATTGGGTTCTTGGTTATCTCCCTGACCAAGCCTTCTCCCCCGGTTGCTTGGCCAGGCGGCCAGCTCTAGGATGAGTCTTGGTGGTTCCAAACTTCTTCCATTTAACAATGATGGAGGCGACTGTGTTCTTGGGGACCTATCTCAGAGCTCTACGGACAATTCCTTTGACCTCATGGCTTGGTTTTTTCTCAGACATGCACTGTCAACTGTGGGACCTTATATAGACAGGTGTGTGCCTTTCCAAATCATGTACAATCAATTGAACTTACCACAGGTGGACTCCAATCAAGTTGTAGAAACATCTCAAGGATGATCAATGGAAACAGGGATGCACCTGAGCTCAATTTAGAGTGTCATTGCAAAGGGTCTGAATACTTATGTAAATAAGGTATTTCTGTTTAATATTTTATAAATGTGCAAACATTTCTAGAAACTTGTTTTCGCTTTGTCATTATGGGGTATTGTGTATAGATTGATGAGGAAAACATTTGATTTAATCAATTTTAGAAGAAGGCTGTAACGTAACAAAATGTGGAAAAAGGGATGGGTTCTGAATAATTCTTGAATGCACATTCATGTGAGGACTTATTTTGTGAAAAGGACTAAAATAGCTTTCCAGGTGATGCTATGAAACTTCATCTACAAGTCTGCACATATGCACGATGAAAGCAGTATTTCATCTGAAATAATTATCTTCTCTACAGGAGTCTGCCTATAAGAGCCTGTAAGTACAGTCCTCAGTCCCACACAAAAAAATACCATCCTGAATATGCAATACAATAGCAGGTCATAATTCACCACCGTGCCAGCACCAGTGTGGTGATTTTTAAGGTGAAATGAGTCTGAAAGATTCTCTAGAAAAACTGGATTTCTAAGCATGTCAGATATATGTTTAATACTCCTCTGTTATTCACAGTTCAGTTCATCTTTGACTTGTATCTTACCAGAGTGGACTTGATCCCCACACTCTCTGCAGCCTGGAAGGCTAGTGTGAAATTCCGCCTCTAAAGATCGGGAGACAAAAACACACTATAAAGCTCCCTGATGACAGATTGAGACAACTGTAAAAGATTAAACAATAGCTAGGTTTCCATCCAATTGGCGACAGATTTCCATGCAAATATATTCTAAAATCTGCATAAAAACCATGTGCATTTTCCCACCAGAGATGTTTCCATCAAACTGACTTGTTGCGGATAGAAGGCTGTGCTTGATGATGTAGTGCAGATAAAAATGACGTTTGCAGTTAAGTTCCCATGTACCGAATAAAAAACATTAGTTATATGGGTTTCCATTACAATTTCAACTCACGTAAACTTGCACAATCTGGTTTTGGCGCATGCTCTCTAAACTTCGCTGATAAAGTGGACGGGGGGATGATTATATGATGAGATATGGATAAGCGCAATGTCATTTTATTTGATAATTGGCAGCCAAGAACCGATCATCATGTCACCAGAGTTCAAAATAAGAGCCTACCCTCGATATTGAGCCTATTGGAAATTAGCATGAATATAACTTATTTCATCTGCCTATAAATATTGAATGCTTTTCCCCGTCGTGGTGGTAGGCCCATATCATTCCGTGACTCCAAGTTTACTTCAATATGATGGTTATTAAGTATATATTTGGCATTTCTACCCACATTTCTCAAATAATTATACTCACACAAAAAGATCCCACCACATCGAACGAACCAATCGTCTGTCGAAAATGTATGAAATTGTACCGACTTCCTGTTTCCATGAGCCCTGTCGTGACTTTTTCTGATCAGGTAATTATTCCACATGTAATGGTTGGATGGAAACCTGGTTACAGTTCTATGACACATTGCTACTTATCATCACTACAGTAGGAAATAGGCTTGCCTTTTCCTGGCTGGTGAGCTCCTGGTAGGGGATGTGAGCAGGCAGGTAGGTGTGGAGCACAGCACAGAACGCAAGGCCGTCATTCCAGCTGCTGCTGAAGTTTGTTATGTCAATGTTCTGCCAGAAAGAGGGGAAACATTTTTTATTGTATTGCAAAGGTACAGTGTAAAGACATGTAGGGTGCAGAAGTGTATTGTATTGATAATCCAATAGATACTGGGTCCCAGACATTGGTCCTAAAAGCACCTCGTTGGGCCTCCCGAGTGGCACAGCGGTCTAAGGCACTGCATCGCAGTGCTAGAGGCGTCACTACAGATCCGGGTTCAAGACCAGGCTGTGTCGCAGCCGGCCACGAGTGGGAGACCCATGAGGCGGCGCACAATTGGAGTAGCATCGTCCAGGTTAGGGGAGGGTTTGGCCTGCCGGGATGTCCTTGTCCCATGGAGCTCTAGCGACTCCTGTGGCGGCCTGGGCACATGCACGCTGACACGGTCGACAGTTGGACGGTGTTCACTCCGACACATTGTTGCAGCTGGCATCCGGGTTAAGCGAGCAGTTTCGGAGGACGCACAGCTCTCGACCATCGCCTCTACCGAGTCCGTAAGGGAGTTGCAGCGATGGGACAAGACTGGAACTACCAATTGGATATCACGAAATATGGGAGAAAAAGTTTAAATTTTTTTAAAAACATAATCAAACCACCTCGTTGTTTCATCTTCCTACTAGTTTCAATTTTATTAGTCGTACGTACGGGATACACAGTACGTACGGGATACACAGTACGTACGGGATACACATAGTATACACTGTCCAACCAAATGCTTACTTGCAGGTTCCTTCTCCACAATGCAACAATAAGAAATAATAAAAGATAAGAATACAAACAAAGTAAAATGGCTCAGTAGAATAGAAAACATTTTAGCATAATTATATTACAGGAAGGCACCATTTATAGTCCGTTATTTCGAAGTGTTTTGGCAAGGGGAGATTTTGGGGCAAGTGTTAAAATTGTGCAGTATTTAACAATCCTAATAAGAGTCTGGTAGCAGCAGTTGAGACGTGTGTGTAGCATGAATATACACTGAGTATACCCCCCCACACATTTTGCCCTCAGAAGAGCCTCAATTCGTCATGGCATGGACTCTACAAGGTGTCAAAAGCATTCCACAGGGATGCTGGCCCATGTTGACTCCAATGCTTCCCACAGTTGTGTCAAATTGGCTGGATGTCCTTTGGGTGGTGGACCATTCTTGACACACACGGGAAACGGTTGAGCGTGAAAAACCCAGCAGCGCTGCATTTCTTGACACAAACCGGTGCGCCTGGTACAAGCATGTGGTCAGTCCAGTTCAAGTGTTCAGCAGTCTGATGGCTTGTAGATAGAAACTGTCTCTGAGCCTGTTGGTATCAGACCTAATGCTCCGATACCGTCTGCCCGATGGTAAGAGAGTGAACAGCTCGTGGCTGGGGTGTGTGGGGTCCTTGATGATGCTGCGGGCCTTCCTCAGGCTGAATTTCGAGTACATGTCCTGGATGGGTGGAAGTACGGTCTCAGTGATGTGCTGGGCCGTCTTCACCAGCCGCTGGAGGGCCCTGCGGTCATGAATGTAGCATTTCACGTACCAGGTCGTGATGCAACCGGTCAGGACACTCTCGATGGTGCATCGATAGTATTTGGAGTGGCATGCCGAATTTCTTCAGCCGCCTTAGGAAGTAGAGACGCTGTTGCTTCCTCTTGACAAGAGTGGTGGTGTTGTTGGTCCATGTCAAGCCCTCGATGATGTGGACACAGAGGAACTTCAAACTGCTTACTCTCTTGACTGCAGTCCCGTTGATGTGGACCGGGCCATGTTCCCTCCTCTGCTTCCTGAGGTCAACAATAAACTCCTTTGTTTTACTGACGGTTGAGGGAGAGGTTGTTGTGGCCATACTGTCAGAAATAAACAGGCTTGTTTTCCTCACGAACAAACACTGTTTTATCAGAATGACCAAGTTTCTCTGAAGGAAGAGGTCATAAAGATTGAGTGGAGTATGATGTGTCTACTCAGATTCATTTGACTGGATGATCTCTTAACACCACATCGTAATCCTAACAGGATTGCTTACTCAGCAAGAGCAACATTTAAAACAGAAGACCCCCCCCCCCCCCCCCCCCAAAAAAACAAAGCTGGTTTGTTTCCATCCCACTATAGTGCGAATCCCCAATGTATTGAATCTCATTGCCCTCCTCTTAGCAGGGCAATTCACAGCTTTTCTGACAGGCAGTTGGCACGACATGTGTAACATTTGGAGCACTTCCTGGAGAACCATGACGACTAGTCACTCTCTGCACTAGAACCAAGACCATAAAAAAAAGGCTGTTTCAATATGACAGAGTGGGTCTTAAAAACGTGCCCTAAATAGCAAATTCAACCAATAAATAAAGTTTTCATAGTAGCCAAATGTTTATTCCCTCTGTGGATGACGTTTGAAGCCGTTCCCAGGCACTGTTGGTCCAGTCACATGCTTTAGAGTGGGAGAGGAACCATAAGGACAACACAATAAAACTGACAACAGTCCTCATGACAACATCTACAATGGTTTACGACTTGAGAGGGGAGCATAAAGGGTGCCCTGACGTAGGTGTCGGACAGGGGCTTTTAAAAAACAATTAACATAACTAGACCTCTGAAGGAATAAAGGACATTCTGACTAGGTTATTGAATTAGATTGTCACTCCAGATAGTTGAGCTTATAAAAACCCTACCAGAGTCTCACTATTGAGACATTTAAAAAATAAATCCTCATCAACAGAGAGGGACCCGAGAGGTGAAATGACCTGACCGGTCTGTTCTGACTGAACAACACATACCTGGTACCCCTCAGTCTTCTTCTGGCACCACTTGAGCAGTGCGTTCCTCTTGGACCCCCCATACTCCCGGGCCAGCGCTGAGAGGGGGTCCTTCCGCTCCTCTCTGAACACACCACGTTGGAGAGGACAGAGAATCACTTGAATTAACACACATATTCAGACTCCATTGACTGGCTAGTCCACAAAGCCCATTTGGTATAGTCAAAATATAGTTTTAAACATAAAAAGGACTTAGTGGATTAGTATGTATCGTATAAAAGGTATGGAGCTGATGAGGGTTTTACCGGAGGCGGCTGCGTGCGGTGGGGGTGACAGAGGCGGTGGGGGACGAGGAGGACAGGGAGGAAGCAGAGGCCATGGCCATCAGAGAGGAGGAGCCACCTTCAGGTGCAGAGATGTCCCTCTTCATCTCCTCACTGCTCCTGCGGGACACTGGCCACCACACAAACAGACAGAGATACAGTGTGAGTGACCAGTCTTCACTGCCAGTGACAACATGTGTTCCGAAAAAAATAGACATTTTTAAATGTCGTTGAATTCTTTCTCAAAATGCATTTCATTTTACTGGCAACCATGTAAAAGAATTGTAGATCTATTTCAAGGCCTATTCATATGTCCATGATTTGTGATACCTGAGATGGCCATGGCCTTTGAGTCCATGTTGGACACCCTCTGGAGAGCAGAGGCAGGGCGGCTGGCAGAGGAGCCCCTGAGAAGATGCTCTGCTGTGGAGGACAGTGACAGGATGAAACACACGGGCATTATGACAACCCCACAACCACAGTGAGGAAACAGAAGCATTGAAATAAAGTGACTTCATATTCCCTTCAAAATGTTAGTTTAAGCAAGAGGGATTTTTCCCCCCCTCTTATACCCAAGGGATCAAAGTAACATTCCAGTCCCTGGAACTGTCAAGTTCCATCGAATAAGGTTAAAAAACAACTGGGACGTTTAACTAAACATCGGAGGGCATGACCATTATAGCACGTTCACATTCCAGGCCCTGAAAATCACTAGAATATGTATGACAACATTTATGGGGGAGGCCAGTCACTGGGACACCACACTTTCTATGGTGCTTTATTAAACCCACACATCAAAGTCAACAGACAGTCTTAATACTAGGAGGAACAGATGTCTAAGATGAAATTGTGTTATATCTGCAGCCATTTTCCTCCTTTATGAGTGACTGTGACGGAGTACTCATCTCTCATTTTATTCATGAGGGACCGAATGAGATCCAGATATGGAGCTCTGCTGTCAGTGTTGGTGTTTCTGCCGACTCACCTGGCATGCTGATGTCTGCGTAGCTGGGTCTTTTGTCACTCAGAGAGGAGAGGGCTTTGGGTGCAGAGATGGACCCAGTTATGGAGTGTCTCTGAAATAGACCAGCAATCATTGGATTAAAACTCGCTCACATACATATAAAATCAGGGATTTTTCTGCCATTGTAATCCTTGGGTGGTCAGTCTAAGCGTTTCTTCAGGTTACCTATGTCAAATAGTGTAAAAAAATAATAATACAAATAATAAAGGGCTAGAAAGCAGATAAAGTATATAGAAAAGATAATGAGCCTATATATTTACAAATATAATCGTTGAGAAAAATATTATATAAAAGCCAGACACAGGGAGAATTGAGAATTCATTTTGTTATTTTTTTTTTGTAAAAGAACACAGCATTTCCATGGCAAAATGCATAGAATTTTAGCAAAATAGCTTTAAAAACTAAATGTTATTTCAGCTCAATGGCAGAATATGTAGAATCGCAGGAAAATAGGTTTAAAGCTGTAGCATTTTCTCTCAGCTCCATGGAGAAATATTGTAGAATTGCAGGAAAACACTAGCCGCTCTGATGAGCCGACCATGCCCCCTGCCACGCCCCCTGCCACGCCCACCACGTAAACCCCTTTTGTAATCCAAAAACCTCCTGAAAATGTCTTCACAATTCCAATAGAAGTAGTCTACTATGTGCAATTTCTGGAAAAATGCCCAGCTCGGGGAGGCCATTCTGACTGCAGCACCAGCAGCCAGGCATTGGCAATAATCTTGTGACTGCAGAGGAGGTCAATGATAGATGAGAAAAAGCAGGACAGAAGACTTGAAACCTGTCTAGGAAACAGAAAAAACAATCTCTCCCTGAACTTTGACCTTTTCATATGAGAAGATCTGATACTCTGCTTAAATAATGTATTTAAAATATCCAATGCTCAGATTTTGCCCCTCTGTCAACATTATTACATCTATTGACTGAATTTGTCCTTATACTGTATCGTAGTGGTATTGAAACGTTTTCAGCAGTGACCCCATTTTTTTCACCAGAATTTCTGGGGACCCAATTGTTTCCCCAAGATTTCTCACAACCCCACCCCAACCCAAATTTAATGACAACTTTTTACATGAACAAATAACCTTCAACTCATTGCATTTTCATCCCTTATCAAAATGAAAAGAAACCAATAAATACATTTAGTGAAATTGTATTTTTCAAATTATCTTTTTTTGTAGGCTAACTTTCCTTACTAGCTTTCAGCTGAAGCTAACATCAATTCACTACACTATTACTAATATGATAATATGCAACACCATAAGGAAAAATATTGCTGATTTTAAAGCTGATTGTCACCAAAAACTTTATTAATTCACTTAATCTACCACGCCCAATCCCAAATGGACCCCCAAATCGAACACCCTATTCACTCGTGGAGATCTGAGAGGATTAGATTGGTATAAGCAATATAGTGACATTTCCACCTAGCCTATTACAGGGCAAGGTGGAACTATTACCATATTGCTTACACCTGTCAAATCTTTTCAGATCTCCACAAGTACATAGGGTGTAGGGCTTAGGGGTCCATTTGGGATTCAGTCAAGATCATCTTTTCTCGAGCCTCGAACTGACTGTGTGTGTGAATCAAATCACATTTTATTTGTCATATGCTTTGTAAACAACAAGTGTAGACTAACAGTGGAATGCTTATGTCATGGGTCTTAAAGAGACAGCGCACACTTACATAAGAAGATATTGCTTCTTCTATGCAAATGTTGTTGATCAGTACAATAAAATAAGTCCCAAATGGAAGGGAAACAGATTGATTTCCATCTGTAGCCCCATGAAATCAGCCAAAATAAGATCAATAACTCAATGCATGTACACAGTCCTATTGAATATGCATTCATCTGTATAGTAAATAGGTCGAGGCTACATCTTGATTTACCCAGATTATCAATAGACTAGAGACGTAGCATTCAAATAAATGATTACCATTATGTTGTTATGTAGTTAGATTGATAAAAAAAACTAAGTCAAATGGATTGTATGATGATATAATTGATTCATTAATGCTTACATAAACATATATATATATATTTTTTTAAATCAAACATTTCAAATGTAATGATATTTAACTCAAAACATCTGTCTGGATCAAGTGCCACTCTACGACATTGGCTAATACGATTTATTTTTCCCCCCCTGGTATCGTTTTGGTATCGAGAATCGTGATACTAAACCTGGCATCGGTATCTAAGTCAAGATTCTGTTATCGTGACAACACTACATTGCAGATTCATGAAAAATGCGTTAGAGGCAAACGGCTGACATGTTTGAAAAAATGTGTGAGAGTTTAAAACATGAGAAAGAATCTTTGGGTCATATGGATGATTTGGATGCACTGACTGAGTCACTATGGATAAGAGCGTCTGCTAAATTACCAAAATGTAAATTAAGGGAAAGTGAGGTAACGGAATTAGAGCTATGGGACATATTCTCAAACAACTCAATCTCTCATGGTCTGTGTATGAGGCAAGCCCAGAGACTGTCAACTGTGACAAAGTGCCAGAGGAAGAGGAGGAAGTGATATCTGTGGAGTATTGGAGGTCTATAAACACTGTGAATATAGGACAACTCTTAACCCGATGGTCACAATAACTCTTTCACTAGTGCACCGCTCCCTGACCTAGTCAGCACAGACAACAATTCCTTGCCATACTGATCTGGCAGTTCTAAAACACACCATTTGATCTAGACCTTGATAAATACAGGCCATTCGGAAAGTATTCAGACCCCTTGACCTTTTCTACATTTTGTTACGTTACAGCCTTATTCTAAAATGGATTAAATTCTTGTTTTTTTTTCTCATAATACTACACAAAATACCCCATAATGACAAAGCAAAAACAGGTTTTTATACATTTTTGCAAATTTCTTAAAAACAAAAAACTGAAATATCACATTTACATAAGCAGCGATTACAGCCTCAAGTCTTCTTGGGTATAAAACTACAATCTTGGCACACTGTATTTGGAGAGTTTCTCACATTCTTCTCTGCAGATCCTCCCATACTCGGTCAGGTTGGATAGGGAGCGTCGCTGCACAGCTATTTTCAGGTCTCTCCAGAGATGTTCAATCGGGATTAAGTCCGGGCCACTCAAGAACATTCAGAGACTTGTCCCAAAGCCACTCCTGCATTGTCTTGGTGTGTGCTTAGGGTCGTTGTCCTGTTGGAAGGTGAACCTTCCCCTCAGTCTGAGGTCCTGAGCAGGTTTTCATCAAGGATCTCTCTGTACTTTGCTCCATTCATCTTTCCCTCAATCCTGACTAGTCTTCCAGTCCCTGCCGCTGAAAAACATCCCCACAGCTTGATGCTGCCACCACCATGCTTCACCATAGGGATGGTGCCAGGTTTCCTCCAGACATGACGCTTGGCATACAGGCAATCTTGGTTTCATCAGACCAGAGAATCTTGTTTCTCATGGTCTGAGAGTCCTTTAGGTGCCTTTTGGCAAACTCTAAGCGGGCTGTCATGTGCCTTTTACTGAGGAGTGGCTTCCATCTGGCCACTCTACCACAAAGGCCTGATTGGTGGAGTGCTGCAGAGATGGTTGTTCTTCTGGAAGATTCTCCTATCTACACAGAGGAACTCTGGAGCTCTGTCAGAGTGACAATCGGGTTCTTGATCACCTCCCTGACCAAGGCCCTTCTCCCCCAATTGCTCAGTTTGGCCGGGCTGCAAGCTCTAGGAAGAGTCTTGGTGGTTCCAAACTTCTTCCATTTAAGAATGATAGAGGCCACTGTGTTCTTGGGGACCTTCAATGCTGCAGACATATTTTGGTACCCTTCCACAGATCTGTTCCTCGACACAATCCTGTCTCAGAGCTCTACGGACAATTCCTTTCGACTTGGTTTTTGCTCTGACATGCACTATCAACTGTGGAACCTTATATAGACAGGTTTATGCCTTTCCAATCGAGTTGTAGAAACATCTGAAGGATGATCAATGGAAACATGATGCACCTGAGCTCAATTTCGAGTCTCATAGCAAAGGGTCTGAATACTTGTGTAAATAAGGTATTTAACTTTTTTTTAAACTGTTTTCGCTTTGTCATTATGGGGTATTGTGTGTAGATTGATGAGGGAAAAAACCAATCCAATCCATTTTAGAATAAGGCTGTAACGTAACAAAATGTGGAAAAAGTGAAGGGGTCTGAATACTTTCCGAATGCACTGCAGCTATGTGTGAATGACTGGTCTAGTGTAAGCCAGGTTTTTATTGTGTGCTTGACCTGATGCCTACACTTAGAGCTTGCCATGCAAACAAACACACTGCAATGGGTTCCAGGTGGCATACCTGTATGGGTGAGATGGCGGCTGCAGGAGGGGTCTTCATGGGGCTGGGGCTCAGGGGAGTGCGTGGTAATGTGGCAGCAGGTGCTGACGGAGGAGCAGGGGCAGCGGCCGTGGGGACTGGGCCTGTTGTGAACAGAAATCAGTCACATCCCACAGTAATACTACTACATTGCATTAGTAGTGGTGTTACTGCTATGCTTATTACTAGGAATATACAAGTGAAATGAGAATAAAAGTACAAAAAAGTGGTCCATATCTTACACTCGCAGGTTGGGGTACCTTGTGAGGAGGCATTGTCAAAGCTCTTGATGAGGGTTTTGACGGTGGGAGAGGGCTCTGAGGAGGTAGAGGAGCGACGGCTCAGGCCCATGCCCTGCCTCAGTACAGCCAGATCCCTCTCCACTGCATTCATGTAGTTATACACCCTGCCCCTCTCCTCATCCTGCCTGAGGAGACAAACACCAACACACTCAATACATATCAAGGCACATCAGGTCCCACCTCACCCATTTCATGTGGATGCAAATACAGACCACCACATCCAGCTTCATCAATGTGGCAATCACTGTTAACCCAACCCTGCACACATACAGTACCAGTCAAAAGTTTGGACACACCTACTCATTCAAGTGTTTTTCTTTATTTTTACTATTTTCTACATTGTAGAATAATAGTGAAGACATCAACTATGAAATAACGCATATGGAATAATGTAGTAAGCAAAAAAGTGTTCAACAAATCAAAAATATATTTTAGATTTGAGATTCTTCTAAGAAGCCACCCTTTGCCTTGATGACAGCTTTGCACATTCTTGGCATTCTCTCAACCAGCTTCACGAGGAATGCTTTTCCAACAGTCTTGGAGTTCCCACATATGCTGAGCACTTGTTAGCTGCTTTTCCTTCACTCTGCGGTCCAACTCATCCCAACCCATCTCAATTGGGTTGAGGTCGGGTGATTATGGAGGCCAGGATATCTGATGCAGCACCATCACTCTCCTTCTTGGTCAAATAGCCCTTACACAGCCTGGAGGTGTGTTTTGGGTCATTGTCCTGTTGACAAACAAATGATAGTCCCATTAAGTGCAAACCAGATGGGAGGGTGTATCGCTGCAGAATGCTGTGGAAGGCAAGCTGGTTTAGTGTGCCTTGAATTCTAATAAAATCACTGACAGTGTCACCAGCAAAGCACCCCCACACCATCACACCTCCTCCTCCATGCTTCACGGTGGGAACCACACATGCAGAGGTCATCTGCTCACCTATTCTGCGTCTCACAAAGACACGGCGGACGGAACCAAAAATCTCAAATTTGGACAGATTTCCACCGGTCTAATGTCCATTACTCGTGTTTCTTAGTCCAAGCAAGTGTCTTTTTCTTATTGGGGTCCTTTAGTAGTGGTTTCTTTGCAGCAACTCAACCACGAAGGCCTGATTCACGCAGTCTCCTCTGAACAGTTGATTTTGAGATGTGTCTGTTACTTGAACTCTGTGAAGCATTTATTTGGGCTGCAATCTGAGGTGCAGTTAACATTTACATTTTAGTCATTTAGCAGACGCTCTTATCCAGAGCGACTTACAGTAGTGAATGCATACATTTCATGTTTTTTGTTTTTGTTTTGTACTGACCCCCCTGGGAATCGAACCCACAACCCTGGCCTTGCACACACCATGCTGGCGTTGCAAACACCATGCTCTTCCAACTGAGCCACAGGGAACTCTAATGAACTTATCCTCTGCAGCAGAGGTAACTCTGGGTCTTCCTTTCCTGTGGCGGTCCTCATGCGAGCCAGTTTCATCATAGCACTTGATGGTTTTTGCGACTGCATTTGAAGAAACATTCAACGTTTTGACATTTTCCAGATTGACTGACCTTCATGTCTTAAATGACAGACTGTCACTTCTCTTTGCTTATTTGAGCTGTTCTTGCCATAATATGGACTTGGTCTTTTACCAAATAGGGCTATCTTCTGTATACCACCCCTACCTTGTCACAACACAACTGATTGGCTCAAACGCATTAAGAAGGAAAGAAATTCCACAAATTAACAAGGCACACCTGTTAATTGAAATGCATTCCAGGTGACTACCTCATGAAGCTGGTTGAGAGAATGCCAAGCGTGTGCAAAGCTGTCTTTTTTGGGAGGTTACTACATAATTCCATACATGTTATTTTATAGTTTTGATGTCTTCACTATTATTCTACAATGTGGAAAATAGCAAAAATACATTAAAACCATGGAATGAGTAGGTGTGTCCAAACTTTTGACTGGTACTGTAAATCTCCCCGATATGATCACAAGACAGCTGGTGTCGGCCACATGATACTTGGAATCAAGCACAGCGTGTTTCTCAGTGTCTCTTACTTGCGGTTCTTGACTTCGTCCAGCTCCTTGCCCAGCTTCTCGTTCTTCTCCTGGGCCTCGCGGAGACGGTGCCGCATATCCCCAATCTCCTCCTGTGCTTCCGACTTGATGTCATTAGCAATGACCACGGCCGTCTGCAGATCAGCCTGGAACTGACGCCACTCTGCCGACTCTTCCTGAACAGACAAACACACGCGCGCGCACATACACAGACAGAAACACACACACACACACAGCAACATCATTTCGACCACTGAGCCGGGATAAAGCTAATGAGAACATTTGTGTAAGCAAATATCATCATATTGCTTTCGAGTGGATTCCAGTTGTAATGAACATGGCCCAAACCAAACCATAGTGCTTCTGTGCTTGACCGTGTCAGTGACCTCTGGTCCTCAGATGGCCCTATCCACTGGCCCACTCACCCTCAGCCTCCGGTGCAGAATCTTAATCTCCCGCTCCATGTCACGCTTCTGGTCCTGCAGTTTTTTTACAGAGTCTGAGGGAGGAAGCAGACATGGCTGAGTTCATGTGAACGGGCCACAGGATATATTCACACGCAGCGCAGGAAGAGAATCTGCTTTCAAACAATTCAAGAGCTGATCGAGACACTGACCTTAGCAGCACCAACTTATGAAACTAGAGGTTAGGGTTAATTATTGTGTAATTCAGTCTATGAAGTAAACTTGAATCCCATTGATGCCAAAAGCAATATAGCTACACGTCAAGGAGTCTAAAAGGCAAAAAAAAACATGGTTGACTTTATCTACCAAGCGTATCAGAGTTAACATGTTATTTTCTGTTAAATAACAAGTTCATACAGCGTCTTCAGAAAGTATTCACAAGCCTAAATAAATTCAAGAGTAAAAATGCACTTAACAAGGCACATAATAAGTTGCATGAACTCTGTGTGAAATAGTGTTTAAAATGATTTTTGAATGACTACCTCATCTCTGTAGCCCACACATACAGATAGTTGTAAGGTCCCTCAATCGAACAATGGATTTCAAACACAGAGTCAACCACAAAGATCAGAGAGGTTTTCCAATGCCTCGCAAAGAAGGGCACCTATTGGTAGATGGTTAAAAAAAAAAAAAAAAGCAGACATTAAATATCAATTTGAGCATGGTGAAGTTATTAATTACACTTTGGGTGGTGTATCAATAAACCCAGTCACTAAAAGAGATACAGGCATCCATCCTAACTCAGTTGCCGAAGAGGAAGGAAACTGCTCAGGGATTTCACCCTGAGGCCAATGGTGACTTAAAACAGTTACATAGTTTAACGGCTGTGATAGGAGAAAACTGAGGATGGATCAACAACATTGTAGTTTCTCCACAATACTAACCTAAATGACAGAGTGAAAAGAAGGAAGCCTGTACAGAATAAAAATATTTAAAACATGCATCCTGTATGCAATAAGCCACTAAAGTAAAACTGCATAAAAATTGGCAAAGACATGACCTTCATGTCCTGAATATAAAGCGTTATGTTTGGGGCAAATCCAACACAACACTGAGTACCATTCTTCATATTTTCAGGCATGGTGGTGGCTGCATCATGTTATGGGTATGCTTGTCATTGGGCAAAGGCTTGGGAGTTTTTTAGAATAAAAAGTAACGGAATAGCGCTAAACCCAGGCAAAATCCTAGAGGAAAACCTGATTCAGTCTGCTTTCCAACAGACACTGGGAGACAAATTCACCATTCAGCAGGACAATAACCTAAAACACGAGTTGCTCACCAAGATGACATTGAATGTTCCTGAGTGGCCTAGTTAAAGTTTTGACTTAAAATAGTTTTGCAAATCTATGGCAAGACTTGAAAATGGCTGTCTAGAAATGGTCATCAACCAACTTGATGAATGTTTTAAGAATAATATGCAAATATTGTACAATCCAGGTGTGCAAACCTCTTAGAGACTTACCCAGAAAGACTTACAGCTGTAATCGCTGTCAAAGGTGATTCTAACATGTATTGACTCTTATGTAAACTATTTCATTTTCAATAAATTTGCAAACATTTCTAAAAACATGTTTCCACTTTGTCATTATGGGGTATTGTGGGTAGATGGGTGAGAAACATTTATTGAATTAATTCTGAATTCAGGCTTTAATGCAACAAAATGTGGAATAAATCAAGGGGTATGAATACTGAGTGACTTATGAACACACAAATAAACAAAGTTCCTTACTTAGTCCTATTCAATTATCAACTAAATAGGTTAATAAATAGCCTAATGCATGGCTGGCTACTACTGCCTGTATTTATTCCAGACACAGATTTAGATGAAGGTAGGCTAATTCACTTGCCCCATATATTGTTTCACTTCTGAGAGGAGCAAAACTTCTCCCCCAACACTTATACCACAACATTTGTACAATCAAAATGAACTATCTACATTCATACTTTTATTTATTTATGATCGGTAAACATGCCTGGGAAAGAATAATAATTTCAAGAAGCATGGGCTTGGATCACAACAGACATTATGTGAAAACATTCGCGCGTGTCTGCCTGGGGAAATGTGGTCCCGCAAAGCCAGGGTTGTGGGTTTTCGGTTCCCAAGGGGGACCAGTAGGAAAATGAATGCACTCACTACTGCAAGTGGCTCTGGATAACAGCGTCTGCTAAATGACTAAAATGTCAAATGAAATGAGAGCAGACGGAGTGCAGCTTGTTCAAATCAAATCGTTGCAGGAGGTTCAACCAAAACTAAGCAAGTTTCTTTACAGACAGAAATACTAGTCAATAGTTGTTTGGCACTCTAAGTGCTTCACACTGTTAGAGTGAAAGAGAGACGCGTGCTGAAGGCTGAAAATAAATGTTACAGATCACAGATAATTAAACAAATATATACTCTTGTCATAATCGTATTCGGAAAATTCTCCATATCCATTACAATACTTGTTTTGTCCGAGTACTCGGCTACACTCCTACTGTACTGTTCACACTTTCCTCTGGCTGCAAGAAGCCTGACACAGCTCTACACAGCCACCATGTGGCACTGGCCAAAGGTGGAAAAATGCATTGTGGGGTTCCACTGTTATGTCTTATTTGTAGAGCCAGGGGCTTCATTTATAACCATGGCATAAATTTCACACAAAATGTCTGAAAAGTCTGCGCACGTACAAAAATATAGAGATTTATAAACTTGGCGCACGCCATAGTATCCAAATGTTTCCCGTTACAAATCAGAACTGTCCTAAAAAAACTGTGCGCCATGAACGAGCATTAAAACTCCACCTGGAAAATAGCCTCCATTCACATTTTATGGTGACAATAAAACCCTTTATTTGCTGTATAATTTAAAACTATTGGAATATTTAGTTTATCAATAGATTATTGGCAGTGTTGGAGAGTAGTAAACTACATGTAGTTCAACTAGTAATTTAACTACATTTTGCAGTAGCATGGTGGTAGTGGAACAAAATTCCCATCAGGTAGTGTTAACAGTAGTTAATAACCTTTTTGCCATGTAGTGGTGTAGCTAACTCCTGGAACTACACACTACTCTTTTTACAAAAATAAAATATGGGTAAAATGGGAAATCATTTTCGTTCTTTTTCGGCATCAGACTGCCTAACTCACTTGAAACCTTGTTTTTGCGATTAATAGAATAAATTACACATTCTGTTAACACCTGACTACAGAGTGATCTGTTCTTGCAATTTGTCATCTACGACATCTCAGATTTACATATGATAATTTTTCACAAAGCAGTTTTGATGCCGTGAACACATTTTTTTAAAGTAACTTTAGTTCAGTAAACTATATTTTTTAAGGGTAGCTTTAGTTTAACTTAACTTCCTCAAGTGTGAAGTAATGGTAGCTTGGTAAACTATATTTTCAGAGTAGCTTCCCCAACACTGATTATGGGTTTCCATGTCCTGCCTTGGTATAGGTCTGAGATGAAATTGGATATGTCACGCAATACCTGCCCATACAGTTAAATACTTTACATAAGCTACTGGCTTATGTAAAATATAAGTTTTACTGTGTTGGCAGAATATTTTAATATTTTGCACAAATGTATGCTGTATCTGGCAAAGGACTGCCAGTTCCTACAGAAGAAAGAAATGGTCAATTGTAGTGGACCTGTCAGCAGAATTTTTGAATTCAACAATGTTTTTGCATTGACTTTTCCTCCTACCTAAATATGATAGATTGCCTGCGAATTCTAAAACATAAAAATAAAAAAATACAGTACTTACAGTAGCATACTTCAACGTAAAATATCAACCGTTCACCTGTTAAATTCAACCGTAGGTCTATATTATAAACCACGCTGCATATGGGATGGCAAAACTTGAAATACATATAGTCTATCTATTGAATAGGCCCATGAGAGATGAGCATGGTCATTTGTTGTATGGCTACCTTGGGAATATGAACCCATCATGTCCAGAAAAGGAATTTATTGTAAAACGGTTATGAAAATAAATAGGAAAAATATTCCCGTTGTCTAATTATTTTAGACTCTAAAAATAAAAACATTTTCACTCCAACGACTGCATTCTTGTTAATATGTTTTCCTGTTTTTTTTTTGTTGCATAAAATACTTACTTGCCAGCTTGCAGTACAATATTTCAACCAGTAGTAGCTTCGAACACACAGACAGCGTCACTGCGCAAAACAGTACGCAGCATCATCTAGATATGTATGCAACAAATGTTAAACATTCACCTTCTGCTACCATTTCTGTCAAGCCGTCTACACATACAGTTTGACACATACGGTCGATAAATCCAACGTATACACCATACCACACCGAACGCAATGCCTCTGCAACGCAATGCTGCAAGGCAAACGCAGCGTTTCATTGGAAATGAATGTAATTCTGGTGAACCAAAATGCAATGACGCTGTCGGTGTGATCGAAGCGTAAAGTTTGCGGGGAGGTGAGCACATTCTCTCGTCAAGTATAAATGTCAACTTTAGCGTGAAACTTCCCAATTTAGTTAGTGAGCTGTAGAATCACTGATCGACAAATAGTATTCCCTGCCAAATAATAGGTTTTGTGCGATTAAGATCACCCCGTCAAACACACACGCACAACCAGACATGGATAGATTGATTGATTGCAGACAGCTTATGTTAATTACAAAACATTTCCTAAGATTCCTGCCTGCAGTAACATTAGTGGACAATGTTGGAATTACCGGTAAAAGCACAGTGCCTCAAAAAGTGCCCTAAAAATCCTGGACTTGACCCTGGAATAGATCTATGATGCTGTGACATGTTTTCCCCCTTGGCCATAGCCCACTCACTCTCTAGGTCTGTGATGATGAGGTTGTCGTGGAGTTTTACAGCTCGGTGCTGCTCCACCTCGTCCTCCAGCTCAAAGACGGTCTCCTTCATGTCCCCGATCTCAGTCTCCTTCTCCTGCAGCTCCCCACGCTGCTTCTCCAGCCCACGCTTCAGCTCTGCCATTTGCTTCTGCTCCTGCTCCTGGATGTCCCGGTACTCCCGATCCAGCTGCACACACCACCAGGGGAATCAATCATTATCTCATTCATAAACTAAATGGCCCAAATGAATGCTTATTCTTCTTTTCAGTGGTGAGGGTGCATATAAAGCAGACACATGCATTTCTATGAAAGCTTTTAACCTCTTCGCTATAGGGGGCAGTATTTTCACGGCCGGATGAAAAACGTACCCAAATTAAACGGCCTACTACTCGGGCCCAGAGTCAAATATTTGCATATTATTAGTCGATTTGGGTAGAAAACACTCTGAAGTTTCTAAAACTGTTTGGATGATGTCTGTGAGTATAACAGAACTCATATGGCAGGCAAAAACCTGAGATAAATCCAACCAGGAAGTGGGAAGTCTGAGAATTGTAGTCTTTCAGACCATTTTCTATTGAAACTACAGTGTCTGTGTGGTCAACTTACACTTCCTAAGGCTTCCACTAGATGTCAACAGTCTTTACAAAGTTGTTTGAGTCTTCTATGGTGAATTTTGACCGAATAACAGGCGGTTCAAGCAGTGGACAGTCTGAGGTCGTGTAGTTACTTCATTCGCGTTCACGCATGGATAGCATTTTTTTATTTTTCTTCTGTAATGAATACGCTATTGTCCGGTTGGAATATTATCGATTGTTTATGTTAACCTGTTAGGGCTACTGGGCAGTATTTACACGGCCGGATAAAAAACGTACCCGATTTAATCTGGTTATTACTACTGCCCAGCAACTACAATATGCATATAATTATTGGCTTTGGATAGAAAACACCCTAAAGTTTCTAAAACTGTTTGAATGGTGTCTGTGAGTATAACAGAACTCATATGGCAGGCAAAAACCTGAGAAGATTCTGTACAGGAAGTGCCCTCTCTGACCATTCCTTGGGCTTCTTGACTCTTTTTATTGAAAACTTAGGATCTTTGCTGTAACGTGACACTTCCTACGGCTCCCATAGGCTCTCAGAACCCGGGAAAAAGCTGAATGATGTCGAGGCAGCCCCTGGCTGAAAAACATTAGCGCCTTTGGTAAGTGGTCTATCAGAGGACAATGACACTGAGGCGCGTGAACGAGGCGACCCCATGTTTTTATTTTCTCTCTCTTTGTACTAAAACACAGATTCCCGGTCGGAATATTATTGCCTTTTTACGAGAAAAATGGCATAAAAATTGATTTTAAACAGCGGTTGACATGCTTCGAAGTACGGTAATGGAATATTTAGATTTTTTTTGTCACGAAACGCGTCGGGCGCGTCACCCTTCTTTACCCTTTCGGATAGTGTCTTGAACGCACGTACAAAACGCCGCTATTTGGATATAACTATGGATTATTTTGAACCAAACCAACATTTGTTATTGAAGTAGAAGTCCTGGGAGTGCATTCTGACAAAGAACAGCAAAGGTAATAACATTTTTCTTATAGTAAATCTGACTTTGGTGAGGGCTAAACTTGGTGGGTGTCTAAATAGCTAGCCCTGTGATGCCGGGCTATCTACTTAGAATATTGCAAAATGTGCTTTCACCGAAAAGCTATTTTAAAATCGGACATAGCGAGTGCATAGAGGAGTTCTGTATCTATAATTCTTAAAATAATTGTTATGTTTTTTGTGAACGTTTATCGTGAGTAATTTAGTAAATTCACCGGAAGTTTGCGGGGGGGTATGCTAGTTCTGAACGTCACATGCTAATGTAAAAAGCTAGTTTTTGATATAAATATGAACTTGATTGAACAAAACATGCATGTATTATATAACATAATGTCCTAAGATTGTCATCTGATGAAGATCATCAAAGGTTAGTGCTGCATTTAGCTGTGGTTTGGGTTTATGTGACATTATATGCTAGCTTGAAAAATGGGTGTCTGATTATTTCTGGCTGGGTACTCTGCTGACATAATCTAATGTTTTGTTTTCGTTGTAAAGCCTTTTTGAAATCGGACAGTGTGGTTAAATTAACGAGAGTCTTGTCTTTAAAATGGTGTAAAATAGTCATATGTTTGAGAAATTGAAGTAATAGCATTTCTAAGGTATTTGAATAACGCGCCACGGGATTCCACTGGCTGTTACGTAGGTGGGACGAAATCGTCCCACTGGCCCTAGAGAGGTTAAAAACACCCTAAGGTTTGATTGGAAACAGCGTTTGACATGTTTCTACAAACGGTAATGGAACTTTTGAGCTTTTCGTCTATTGATTGTGCCCCTGTCTCGTGCCTTTGGAATAGTGTTCTGGACGCGCCAACAGAACGGAGGTATTTGGACATAAATTATGGACTTTATCAAACAAATGAAGAATTCTTGTGGAAATGGGAGTCCTTCCGAGTGCATTCCGCCGAAGATCAACAAAGGTAAGAAAATATTTATAACAGTATTTTAGAGTTCTGACGACGCCGTGGCTTGACGGCTAACTGTATAGCTTGCATTGATGGCGGAGCTCTGTACTCAGAATATTGAACAATGTGCTTTCTCCGTAAAGTTATTTTGAAATCTGACACAGCGGTTGCATTAAGAGGTATTCTATAATTCTTTAAATAATTGTTATATATATTTTGTCAATGTTTATGATGAGTATTTCTGTAAATGAATGTGCACATTGTGGTCATTCACTGGAAGTTTTGGAGGCTAATCATTTTCTGAACATTACACGCCAATGTAAAATGCTGTTTTTGGATATAAATATGAACTTGATCGAACAAAACATACATGTATTGTGTAACATGATGTCCTAGGAGTGTCATCTGATGAAGATCGTCAAAGGTTAGTGCTTCATTTTAGCTGGATTTTGGGTTTTTGTGACACATCTCCTTGCTAGGAAAATGGCTGTGTGGCTTTTCTTCTTTAGGTTGTGTCCTAACATAATCTAATGTTTTGCTTTCGCTGTAAAGCCTTTTTGAAATCGGACAACGTGGTTTGATTCAGGAGAAGTGTATCTTTAAAATGGTGTAAAATAGTCATATGTTTGAGAAATTGAAATGATTAGATTTTTGACGTTTTGAATTTCGCGCCCTGCTGTTCCATTGGCTGTTGGCTAGGCGTTCCGCTTAACTTGCCTAGATGCAAGACGTTAAGGTGGTATGGAGGACCTTCGTGAACTTTTCACAAGTTGAATACAGGAGACAGAAGCAGTCTCGCAATTTTGATGGTGAAAATGGGCAAACTATCAAAAGGGTGGGATCAAGGATAAATGTACTAACTCTGTAGGATAGTGTGTGCATGGTGGACTCACCTTACTGAGGGTGTCCTGCAGCCTGGTGACATCAGTGCGGGCGTGGCTCAGCTCCTCCTGCAGTTTGGCAGCCCTGCCCTCTGCCGCCTCCTTGTCCAGCCGTACCCCCTCCAGCAGCTGGCAAATGTCACTTTTGTCTCCAGAGTTGTGGATGGAGTAGAGCTCAGCCACCTTCTGCCTCTCCTGGTCCAGCTGGGCCCTGCAGCGGCTCAGCTCTACCTGGTCACAGCTTACCGCTGCCTTGTACTCCTCCAGCGCTGCCACCATGGCCTCCCGGTCCTGCCTCTCAGACTCCATGATGTGTTCCATGTGGTGGTTCCTCTCCTTCAGAGCCCCAATTACCCCCTGGGCCTCAGCGTTGTCCTGCTCCGCCATCTTCAGCGTGTTGCTGAGGTGCTGCTGCACTCCCAGCAGCTGCTCCCTCTCGAAGCGGGCGTTGTCAGCCAGGTCCACGTAGCGCTGCTCCAGCTCCATGTAGCGGCCACTCTTGATGTCCTCCTCCAGGATGTAGGACAAGTGGTGATCATCCAGCAGAGAGCGGAAGTACTCAATCTGCCGGCCGTAGTGCTCCAGCTTGTCGCTCTGCTGGCACAGGGAGTCCATGAGGATTACCTTCTCTTCCCCTAGTCTCTCGTTCTCTCCGTTCAGCTCCTGGGTGATCTGCTGCAGGTCAGCCAGCTCCTGTAGTGTGGCTTGCAGCTCTTCGGCCGTGCTGTGCTGGTTCTCCTCCATCTGGTGAATGCGCTCCGTCAGGCAGGCCACAGACACCTCGCTGGCGTTGCCGCTGCTGCCCCGGCGTGAGCGCTCTCGCCTGGGCACGCTCTCCGACTCGGAGGAGGACGAGGCTCCGGAGGGGGCGTCCAGGGCGTCATCGCTGGAGGTGACGCCCTGGTAGACCTCGCTGGACTCACTGTCCAAGTTGTCCACTGAACCACTGTGCTGCTGGGCTGTCAGCAGGTCCTCCAGGGAGCCCGGGGAAGAGCCTTCCACAGAGGAGGTGAGGGTACCAGTGCCCCCGCCATCACTGTGGCCGCTGCTGACTGCCAGGTCTGGGCTCAGGGAGGGGTAGCTGAAGAACTTGTCAGAGCCATCCAGCCTCTGCTCTAGGGAGAAGCCCAGCGCGTTGAGCCGGTCCTTCAGCATGCGGTTCTCACTCTTCAACAGGTTCAGCTCCTCACGAATGGCATGGTTCTGCTCCTGTAGGAGAAGCAGTGTGGACTCCACATCCGCTGCTGTGATGGCTGACACCTCCCTCTCCTGGGGCTTCTCCTCCTCCCCTCCTCCTCCTCCTCCTCCCTCCTCTGGGGGCACCTCCTCCCCTCCCAGGCCCAGCTGGGCCCTCATGTCCCTCAGCTCGCTGCGCAGGTGCAGGATCTCCAAGTCTTTGCTTTTGGCCAAACCCAGCAGGTCTTTCACCTTGGCCTCCAGGGCCACCTTGACACTGATCTGGCTGTCTGATTTAGACTTGTTCATGCGGCCCTCCGACTCTGCCAGCTGCTGGGTGCGAGACCGCTTTCCCTGGGCCACATCCTCCTGCCCCGCCCCCGATGATGACTGCTTCTTACTAGCCGATGTTCTGGATGTCCGCAGACGGTCCCTTGACGAGTTGGGCTCCTTGGAGGTGGAGGATGTCACACGTTTGGCTGAAGAGAGACAGAACCCAGCAAGCATGAAATGCAGAGTAATAATAAGTACGATGAAAATAGCATAGGTCATCAGAGGCTAGTCAGCTAATATAAAGATATAAACAGATTTACCTGAGCTAGTCTTTGGTTTACTGTCTGGGTTACCACTGCTGGTCCCTGTGGAGGCAGTCCTCTTGTTCTTGGTCACAGTGCTGTTCATAGCTGGAGTGCCCCCTGCCATTGCTGCTAGCAGATCATCATTGCTTTTAACCTGGAGAACAAATCACATGGAAAACAATCACATGAAAAAAATGACTTTAATGCCCACTAATCCAGCCAGCAGGCTGAATAATAACATAGGATTGTTCGGTACCATGATAAACATGTACAAATGGGTGTTGGCAAAGTAGGCCATTGTATATCATTTTGAATTTGATAGAAGTGTACTTGGCTTAGTGACAAGACGTGTAGTGGTATAGAAGTGTACCTTTGACAGAGGTGCCGTTGTGGTGGTCTTGGCTGCAGCCTTGCCTGTGATTCCTGTAGCAGCGCCTTCAGTCTTCCCCCTCTCTCCACTCTGAGCCTTACTCACCACCGGCCTGCCTGTCTTCTTCATACTGGGCTCTCTGATGCCCATACATTTACACCTCACTCTGGATACACACAGGGAGAAAGGACAACGTATCAATGGAAGGACTCACTTCAACTACATGCTCATTTGACTTCATCGCTCTTCATCCCAGTGTCAGATTTCCTGACTGTCATCAGCTTTACCAGATGGCAGTCATAGGCTGGTTGGGGTTCAACTAGGGTTGTTCTCTGCCCTGAAGTTCCTACTGTCACTAATAAAGATTTAATACACAATCCATGTTTATTAGTTCACGTGTCTCACCCAGGTGCATGGACAACTTGCCTTGCTGTCATGATGACCAAGGTAGGGAAAGTATTTAGGGCTTTATCTATGACAGCAGAGGTTATAAAACAGCGTTATAGGACAAATTAGGCAGTCTTTTTTTGTCCTGAAAGTTACATACCCAGAAGTTAACAAATATTCTAGTTGTTGAACACAAGACATTTTTACTTTTTGTCTACAAGGAATAATTGTGCAATAAATCGCAAGAGTAAATCATAATTGCAAGAGCCTAAAAATAAACCAATTTGCAGAGTAATGGCTTTCCAAAGGGCTCGGCCAGACTACGGTTCTCAGAGATGTGGGCATAGTTTAAATTCTATACTGCTGGAGACGAGACGGGACAGGGAGGGGCAGATCTCAGTAATATCCCTCAGCTGAGTGACATTAGTGGTGCTGTTCTCCCCTGCAATTCCTATGATCTGTAACCCAACCTGCTGGCCATACTATCCTGCACAGCATATGTGACAATTAAACCAAACAGGCTTTCTGGATGACTTTATGCCTGCCATCAAGCTGGGTGCTGGTGGATGTACCAACGCCCTCCCTGGATGGCCATCATTGTTTAGTCAAGTAAGCAGACAAAGTTGAGTAAATATTATACTTGTTTCTTTTCTAAATATAAATCATATAGGGAACATTTCTGTCTCAATAGAATAATCAGTGCCTGTGATAACATTTTCTGAACTCTTTTGTTTGGCATATTAATAAATTCAGATATGCAGCCAAAACCCTTCCACTTGTCTTTCTACTTTAAACAATCCGTCAAAAAGAGGTGCAAAAAAGGGAACACGCAGTCTGGTCCTTTTGGGTCTTTCTGCACTCTGCTGGAGTTATGAGATCTTTCCAGAGCTTTTTTAACAGCTCCCAGTTGTCCTCTCTCGCCTCTCATTTATGGCAGAGCAGCAGAGGGCTTGTGCTCGTTAGGAGTAAACTCTGCCTAATGTCTCTCAGCTGCGTGTGTTGAAGCCCCGTGATTCCTGTGGTTGGAAGGTGCTTGTGTATTCAGACCCCTATTGAAATATGCCTAGTAGTGTACACATTCTTGAACAGCCAGAGGGTAAGAGACAGAACAGATAATGAATGTTGAAATAACAATGAAATGCAATACACTAACATACACCCTTATTGGCAGTGGAATATTAACACAAAACGTGGCATTGGAACATTCCTGTAGAGTTGCACCTTTAATGTAAAACAAAACAGAAAGAGGGACATCTTGTAACAGAAGAGTGTTCTACTGTAGCCTACACTCCCCAGTCAGGTGTGTGTGTTCACAGCCTAGCTGACCTCTGTTTGGATTGTGCAGGACATGTCGCCAGCTGCTGACATGGGCTCTCAACACACAGCCTGGGTATAGCTTCCTGTAGCTCAGATGTGGGTCAAAGATCACCCAAACACACAACCTGGAAGGCTGCCCTTTTCTTTGGCTATGAATGAATGGGATTGAGTGAGAGAGGCTGCGGGTATAGCCTAGACTTTCAGTCTATTCATAGAGTAACATGACAGAATGCCTTCCATAGACTATCAGGTTCAGGTGTGCAGTAATACTTCAAAGGCTTTCTTATAGTCAAAATATTAGTAATGCATCCCAGCATACTCGAAGAAAAAATAAAGGCCTTGGTCTTATGTAAAATGCACTGTGTGCAAATGGGTTTACAGAAAGTGAAAGGACGCGACAATCCCAGCTATGCATTCATGGGTGGGTAAAGGGTTGGCGTCTAGGGTGATGAGCTCTCGCTCAGCAATAGACCTGCAAGATCTAGAGCCAGCAATGGTCATGATGATTGGGCTAGTACTGCTATTTGATTACAACAATGTCAGGATAATGGATGCACAGAACCCTTGGATTCAATCCAAGGCTGACCCGGAGGACAACTATGCACAGTCAGTGTCCACTTGTTGCTTATGAAACAAAACCATTAAAAGCGGGAAAAAAGGGAGCAAGAGAGAGCAAGAGTCTTAGTGAGTTAGGCCTACTGCAAACTGCCTCTCCCTCCTCTTCCTTATTCAGTGCTTTCCCTTCCATTCCATCTGCTTCCTGTGATGGCGTCTGAGAAAATCCTACAAGGATGAACGTGTGCGAGGACAAGTAGGCACCAGTGTGTTTCAGACAGAGCAGACAGTGTAACCTCTGAACTCTTCAGTCTAAAACATCATAGCCGAAGACCCAGTCCTCCTAACAGATCCAACCAAGCCATCCTTCATGTACCTTATGATATGCCAGTGTTTCCCAATCATTTGGGTCCCCAGGACCAGGATGTAGAAACACTGAGCTATGCAGTGCATACAACACAAAACACATGGCTAGGACAATCTGTATCAGAGCTAAGGGGACATCACGGTGTGAGGTGAACAACTCCGGCTTCTTTCAAAAGTAGCATCAGACTATGCACAATCACACATGCACAAACGGGTGCTTCCTCCAGCTCTAGGAACATTTCCAAGTACTGAAGATTTTTCACTTTGGGACATTTTTCCAAAAGGCAGGATTCAGAGACAAGGAGGAGTAGCCAAATTCCTATTGCATAAGTCACATTCCCTGGACAGGACATTGAAGAGCAGACAGTACATCTTATTCAGGAAAATAAAGAATAGTCAGGAGAAATATCTGCTCACTTTGAATTCTTCTACTGTATAATGAGAAGTGTGCGTTTCATATTTTCAAAATAAAGTAGCTATATGGGCTTTAGAGAGACCTCTAAGTTGCATGTGTAAAAAAGAGTGACATGCTTCAGGCCCAGGGAATCACAAACATAAATAATGTAGCTAGATGGTCTGATTTATTAGGCAACTTGTCATAACTATGATACCAATTATTGGTATACAGTCAAACAAAGCACTGCAAAAACTTGGAAAGTTTCTTCACCAGCCAGAATGTTTAGTCAAATTAAATGTGAACTTACTCTGCCGATTGTCTGTGCGGCTGGTCGAAATTTGAGACAAAATATCCAGACTTTTAGAGTGGCGGTACTGCCTTTGAACTTTCTATCAACTGGCATATGCTCAAAACCATGTAAACACTAGAGGTTGACTGATTAATCGGCATGGCCGATTAATTAGGGCCGATTTCAAGTTTTCATAACAATCGGAAATCGGTATTTTTGGACGCCGATTTGGCCGTTTTTTAAAAAAGATTTTAAGACCTTTATTTAACTAGGCAAGTCAGTTAAGAACACATTCTTATTTTCAATGACGGCCTAGGAACGGTGGGTTAACTGCCTAGTTCAGGGGCAGAACGACAGATTTTTACCTTGTCAGCTCAGGGATTCAATCTTGCAACCTTACGGTTAACTAGTCCAACACTCTAACCACCTGCTTTACATTGCACTCCACGAGGTGCGAATGCAGTAAGAAGCTAAGGTAAGTTGCTAGCTAGCATTAAACTTATCTTATAAAAAACAGTCAATCAATCAATCATAATCACTAGTTAACTACACATGGTTGATGATATTACTAGTTTATCTAGCCTGTCCTGTGTTGCATATAATCGCTTAGGTACACGTTGCTCCAACCATAAACATCAATGCCTTTCTTAAAATCAATACACAAGTATATATTTTTAAACCTGCATATTTAGTTAATATTGCCTGCTAACATGAATATCTTTTAACTAGGGAAAATGTGTCACTCTTGCAAACAGATTCAGGGTATATGCAGCAGTTTGGGCCGCCTGGCTCGTTGCGAACTGTGAAGACTATTTCTGCCTAACAAAGACAGCCGACTTCGCCAAACGGGGATGATTTAACAAAAGCGCATTTGCGCAAAAAGCACAATAGTTGCACGACTGTACCTAACCATAAACATCAATGCCTTTCTTAAAATCAGTACACAGAAGTATAGATTTTTAAACCTGCATATTTAGCTAAAAGAAATCCAGGTTAGCAGGCAATATTAACCAGGTGAAATTGTGTCATTTTGCGTTCATTGCACGCAGTCAGGGTATATGCAACAGTTTGGTCCGCCTGGCTCGTTGCGAACTAATTTGCCAGAATTTTACGTAATTATGACATAACACTGAAGGTTGTGCAATGTAACAGGAATAACTTTTTGTTTTCGAGATGATAGTTTCCGGATTCGACCATATTAATGACCTAAGGCTCGTGTTTCTGTGTGTTATTATGTTATAATCAAGTCTATGATTTGATAGAGCAGTCTGACTGAGCGATGGTAGGCACCAGCAGGCTCGTAAGCGTTCATTCAAAATAGCACTTTCGTGCGTTTTGCCAGCAGCCCTTCGCAATGCATTGCGCTGTTTATGACTTCAAGCCTGTCAACTCCCAAGATTAGGCTGGTGTAACCGATATGAAATGGCTAGCTAGTTGGCCGGGTGCGCGCTAATAGCATTTCAAACGTCACTCGCTCTGAGACTTGGAGTAGTTTTTTCCCTTCCTCTACATGGGTAATGCTGCTTCGAGGGTGGCTGCTGTCGATGTGTTCCTGGTTCGATCCCAGGTAGGAGCGAGGAGAGGGACGGAAGCTATGTTGCTACACTGGCAATACTAAAGTGCTTATAAGAACATCTAATAGTCAAAGGTATATGAAATACAAATCGTATAGAGAGAAATAGTCCTATAATATCTACAACCTAAAACATCTTACCTGGGAATATTGAAGACTCATGTTAAAAGGAACCACCAGCTTTCATATGTTCTCAAGTTCTGAGCAAGGAACTTAAACGTTAGCTTTTTTACATGGCACATATTGCACTTTTACTTTCTTCTCCAACACTTTGTTTTTGCATTATTTAAACCAAATTGAACATGTTTCATTATTTATTTGAGGCTAAATTGATTTTATTGATGTATTATATTAAGTTAAAATAAGTGTTCATTCAGTATTGTTGTAATTGTTATTATTATAAATTAATAAATAAAGAAATCGTCCGATTAATCGGCATCGGCTTTTTTTGGTCCTCCAATAATCGCTATCGGCGCTGAAAAATCATAATCGGTCGACCTCTAGTAAACACCTGCAAGACTTCGGTTAGTATACTGCGTGGATATTATAATTTTTTTGTCTCAAGTTTCGACCAGCTGAAGGACCAACCCCACATACAATCGAGTAAGTTCAAGAATAATTGTATTCAACATCTGTGACAGACAAGGGTTGTTTAGGATTTCACTATGTACATTTGTATGGGTATGCTGCACATGCAATGGAAAGCATCACCACAATCAGGACTACAAGTTAATTACCGCTATGACATTTGACATAGCTAGCTAGTTTACCAGAAGATTACGACCCTACCGTTATGCTTGTTTACTGGGGTCGGAACACAATCATGGTTACATTAAGACACAGTGTAGCCGGCGCAAGATATGGGTCAGAAAACGTACCTCTATAGTGTACAACAGTGTGATACGCATAAAACCTAGCAGTCCAACAGGGAAATGGTTCCAATCGTTTTTCCACCATTCATTTTAGAAACACTTAAAATAAGGGCTTTGTTTTGTGTATGCTTACCCTGGCGTGATGTTTTGATAACCGTGTAAATCTCTCTAGGACAAGGTGACTTATCAATATATTCGACTGTATTTACACCCAAAAGAAATAGCCACATTAGCAGCTGATTTAGTATCATGATCTGGACGAAACTGCCGAATCGAGACAAAGGTAAGAATCTCTGGATTAACTATCGAATGTTAGCTAAATGTAGTAATGAATAAAATGGTTAAATTTCTTTCAAATTGACACAATACCTGCTATCAAATGTGTCAGCTAGAAATGGCGTGCAGGAGCTTGCAGGGATTGGTAGTTTTGCATGACATCTATTAGCATTTTCAAATCAGAGTAAATAGAGCCGAATATATTGATAAGTCACCTTGTCCGTGAGAGATTTAATATGGTTATCAAAATGTCACGCCATGGTAAGCCTACACGAAAAACAGCCCTTATTTTATGTGTTTCTAAAATCCACTATGGGAAAAATGAATGGTAAAAAAATTATTGGAACCATTTCCGTTTGACCGCTAGGTTTTATGGGTATTATGACACCTCCACTGTGGGGCTATATGCAGGGATGGGATATGCCACCTTACTCCATCGAGAAGATTGAAATACTGCTAGTTTTCCCAGAAACCTGCCCTTTCGTCCCCATGCTAGCGTTGAACAACAAAGGAGCTGATTGGCTGACACTGCCATTCCAAAATGGCCATGTTGGCTACTGATAGCTTGCATGAGGGCAAAAAGGGACGTTTTCTGGGAAAATAAGCAGTATTTAAACTCTCGCAATGTATTAGTATGGATAAAGGCATATCCCATCCCTGCATTGAGATATATTTGTCGACCTATATCTGGCGCGAGCCCGTGTCTTAATATAACTATGATTGTGTTCAGACCCCAGTGCATCTCAGTGTAAACGGGCGTAATGGTGGGGTCGGAATCTTCTGGCAACTAACTATGAGCTTTGGTTATTTGACCAGTTGACAGAATGTCACCCCACTTGCCTTTTTAGTTACTATTAGCTAAATAGAATAATAACAAAGCTAGCTAGCTTACTATCTAGTAGTAGCTAAATAGATTGCTGCCAACATTTCCATCCAGCCAATCATGAGAAGTTGTCAGCTAACATTAACTAAGTTAGCTAGTTACCGTCGCTAGCTAGCTATTAACTGTGTCAAACTATTCAGCTAATGTTCGTTTTTTATAGTCTGAGCTTGGCTACTAGCCTAAAACTAGCCTAAAAGACGACTAAATTGAGTGTTCCGGGAGACGTGAAAGTTGCAAGCTTTTCCAGAAATACATTAGCTAAGAAATTATTAGCTAAAATATGCATTTTCCAATAACTACAGTAGCTACCTAGTTTTCTAGCCTAGCTTAGCTTGATATTGATAACGACGTTACTAACGTACTGCAGCTAGCTAAAATTCATACCGTGGCTTCTTCTATTTGATCCTTGAAGAGTGAAAATTAATAAAGTTTTGCGAATACATCTTAAGACAGCTTTGTAGCTGAGACAGATACTGGAGGTTATCCCAATATGGTCCATCTGACACGATGCTTTTCAGTTGTCAATGCAGCGAACAGCACCCTGATTATTGCTGCCCAGAGTCTTGCCCTGGACTTCGACCGCATCCTTCATAGATGTATTTTTTTAAACAAGATCGACATGCGCATTCTAGCCCATATACATCTAGAGCCAAGCTCTATATGAATAAAGACCGTATATATATAGAAAATAACTAAAATCTTATTCTACTGACACACTTGTTCAATAATCTTGTTAATTAATCTTAAATTGTGTTCTCAGATTGCAGAGAGTCAAGATAAAAAAATACAAAGCACATGGGAATCAACTCTTTATTGTAGCTACATAAATTAGACTTTCTTGGAATAATGACTACAACTGTCTGAAATGAAGAAATGTAAATTAAGTGATTGCTGATAGGCTAACTGACTGTTTGTAGTCTAACAGTTTCATATGTGCTATCTTACTTATTAACATCTTAATTCAGATATCTGTAAACATTTGGAATTATTTTCATTTTGCAAGCACAGATACATTTTTAAGGGCTTTCAAAGTTACAGCTCACCAGGCAGAGAACAGTAAACCCTTTATATATTTAGCTAGAAACAAAATAACACAACAGAAGACAATTGTGACCTTCAAAATGCCCCATTATTTGTTTTCATACCCAGGAGATTTGGATATTAGTGGATCACTACCAGGGTAGACTACCACTAAAATTGAATAAAGAGCCCAAGCTTATCAGTGCTATTCCTGTCTAATTTCCACGTGACAGCACTGAATAGACTTTGATTTTAACCCATCTGAAATAAAAAATAAAAAAAATTCCTCCAGTAAGGGGTGGTGTGTTTAGATGAATGATCTCTAATTGAATAAGATCAAAATATACATTCTTAAGGAAAATGTAGGACCGTCATAATTGTACTTAAGCATTTAAGCCTATTACTTAATGCTGCTGGTCTTACAACATAGATTTAGCAGAATCCAGCTTTCAGGTCCCTATGAGCTAAAGAACAAAAAACACAATTCTGAGATATGGTTGAGGTCCACTGTTTAACTAAGTACAACCTCCCAGAAATCTTTTAACAGAAACTCACAAACAGCAGTTATTTGAAGAGAAAAGTATTAAAAACCCATTTAAGTCAACATGCCTGCATGTTAAATATACCTACATAAGTTTGATCAGTCTCACATTCCTTACTAAATAAAGAGAGCATACGCATAAACACCTGGTGAATACACATTTTCCTACAATGGGCTTCAGCAGGGAAAAGACTGGAGTTTGTAAGCTTCACTTGTGCCAACAATTTATGAAACAGGCCTTATGCCATAATAAGAACTGTAACCATCTTACCATTTTGATAATTGTGCTCATCAGTGCCTCTAAAATGAGTTGATTGTCAGATAGTGTGTCAAAATCTTTTACCTATCTGTAAGTGCTCAGCACACTTAATGTGAGGGATCATGGAGATGACAATTGGCCTCACTTCCTCTGGTAAAAAAATTAAATGAAAAATCAAATAAAGGAATGGTCTGTTCTTTGACCATATTAAATGGCTTTTTGTGTTTGATGTAAGACAGTTTTAAGGTCAGCAAGATAAGGATGATCATAATGGAATGACTATGGTCATGAAGTACTGTATTTGATCCAATCTGAAATGTGCCGTTGACTCCCTCTGGTGGCCATATAGAGCAGGTGCCCTGTAATCCAGCCAGTGTTCATTAGCTCCAGCAGCCAACAATTTACCATGGAAGGCATACTTTTGTACACTTCTTCCTCCCTCTGTTTTTCACAGATGGAAATGTCCATGCTCTCGCTATACTTCAGTGGAGAAGAGGATGCTTTGACGTTTGCTGTCCGGTGTTGGGATGCTCTGAAGCTGAAGGAAATACAGTAGGACCTGTACCTACAGAGACAGAAGGGGAAGCGGGAAAGAGCAAAGGAAACAGATTATTAGAACCATAGCACATCATTTTGGGCTCCATGAATACCTCTGAATCTACCTCTGCAACAAAATCAACATTGACGTTCCAAAAGACACAAATCTCCACAGATTTTGGCAGTACCTGTGACATAACTTCCAGTGACCAGTTGTCATTCATAGTGATGGGTTGCGTGGCATTGGCTGGGATCTTGCTGTCTTTCTCAGATGGGCGGAGCAGGGTTGGACCAAAGACCGTGGCCAGGTTGTGAAAAGACATCTTATTAACACTCTCATTATCAGCAATCCTGTAAGAACACAGAGGATATCATAAGTGTATGATTGTGGGATGCCCGAGAACAAGGAAGGAGAAATTAGCAACAGGTTTTGAATGACAGATCTGTGACTGTATTAGTGCTGAGATGAGTTCTTTTTGAGGTCGGTTCGGTTTCGGGTTGGATTATTAATAAATAATCACGGTTTTTCGATTTCAGTTTCAATTATTTCTCTCTCTAATGTGGGATATATGGTCTGTGCGTATCTAACCTAATGTAGCAGACGTAAAAGTGTATCAGTCCAGAGATCTGTATATAATGACAAGATCCTCATGTCTCTGCCCTAACAATGGGAGCCGTTGTCCCAAAGGCGGGAAGGCAGGCGACAAGCTTAGATCCAAAATAAACCCATCAAAACGCATTGGGCTTATTTTGGGCATATGTTGGCAAGAGTGGAACTTTTTGCTTCGCCTCTTCCTCTCTGATCCGTTTGAGATTGTAGTTAATTATCCCCGTTTCAGCTCTGAACTAGGTTTAATATTTGCTTAACGAAAACAACAACTCCCTTCAGCCTAGCATCCCACATAGTTCTTGAATTGATTTATTTCATGAATGATTTGATTTCTCTCTAGAGAAGCGTGTGTTGGGCTCACAAAAAATAAATAAATAAATGGAATTCAAGTAAATGAACCGACATCGGTCAATTAGTTGTTTAATAACCCAAAAACACAAAATGATCGGTTAATCGCTCAGCACTAGACTGTATTAATGTGACAGGATCAAACATGATGTCACTGTGGGGAGTATACCTCTTCAAGTGGTCCAGCAGGAAGAGGAAGGTGACCAGGTTGGGTTCTGGGAGTGACAGCAGCAGGTGTAGCATACAGCTCTCCTTAGCCACACTGTCTGACAGGGCTGCAAGAGCAGGACACAATTGTTTAGTATTTTTTTTATACTACCTGATTTATGTTTAATGGTCTGTTAAATGTCACTCTTCTGTTGTATTCACTATGATGAGACTAAATGCCATAGTAAGCTTTTTTGAAGTCACAAGGAGACACTGACCGATGCCTCCAGCGAAGTTGGGGTACAGGTCATCTGTGAAAAGAGGTTCCGGCAGCTCACGGAAATACAGCTTCAGCGTTCCAGCAATGGCATTCACATCCATCTCACTCATCATCACCGACACATCCTTATTGTCTGTCAACCACAGGAAGGGAATGAACAATAAACAGGGGGAACAGTAAGTTGCAAGCCGGTATGAATAATAGTAAGACATTCATTGTACAGCATGATGTATTATTTGCTAAGGAAGAGATCCAAGGTCGGTGTACTCACTGGCATCAAATGCAGCCTTCAGGGCCTGGATGTCGGTAGCCACCCCTGAGACCCGGTAGATTCCCACCTCCTCCATGCCCCGGCGCTCTATCTCCTCTACACACTGCTTCACGATGAGGGGCACCTTAGATCGCTCCCGTCTGTCGAGGTCAAACACACACACACACACGGTTACACTTAATGCAGGATTAAAACTGGATTAATGCAGGAAACAAAAGAATTCTAGTGCTTTACACTAATGAGTCAAAATACCTGTGACTGCAAAACTGGGTGTTTCATTTCTTACTTCAGTACACACCTGGTGTTTGTTTTATTGTGGTAGTGCATATACTGAACCCAATAGTATTTTTCAATTTTGATATATAATACCTGTTCCCAAGTATGAATAAATGACCCATCTTTTCTTTCTACTTTCAGAGTAAAGCAAACACTGAGAAAGACCTCCATCCTGCAGTATTGCATCTTTAGCACTATAAAATGTTTCTCAAATAAACCCTGCCCATAAGGGGCTTTAGTTATTTTACAAACGATCATGAGAGACTTATGGTCCCTGTGAAAATAGAAAATACCAAACAAGGCATGTCTTTGACAGTTATTCCTGACCCTCCACTGTTGTTTTTGGATTAAAGTGAAGGACGTTGGAGGAGGTATCCCATTCATTTGACAATATTAGGTCTGATCTGTGGTGGCCATAGAAATGTGGCATGCGTTACATGAGGCTAGTCCTTCATGACAGGCTTAAAGGGATACGTCGGGATTTTGGCAATCGAGCCCTTTATCTACTTCCACAGAGTCAGATGAACTCGTGGATACCATTTGTATGTCTCTACATCCAGTATGAAGCAAGTTCGAGGTAATTTCGCAAGCCAATGTTAACTAGCATGAGCACAAGAAGTATATGGTATCTACTAGCATGCTAGCAGTTACCATAGACTTCCAGGCATTGAGCTAATGCTAGTTAGCAACTTACGTCAGACTGCCTGCAGAGACATAAAAATGGTTTCATTGCCAAAATCCTGAAGTATGAGTCTGATTTGGATCTGGGTGCCGAGATTACACAGAGGCTAACAAACACACATTATTCACTCACTTGGTTACAACACTGATTTTGACTCCAAACACGCCTGACTGTTTCCGTGAGGGCATTCTCTTCAGACTGAACTCTCTGCTGGTGAACTTCATTGACAGCTTCACCTCAATCTTTACCAAGAGAAGTTAAGAATTAGCCAGGAGTCAGTGAAATTAAGAGTATTGCATGTATCCTGTTCCACACAGTAAACTTTAATATATGGGACATACTGTGTAATAAAGACTTCAATATTAAGTAACTATCAGTGGAAAAACCCATGTAATTACCATGTTATATACATAACGTATTTAACAACGGTTACACTGGCCACTGGAGTAATGCCAATGTAAAGTTGTGCCAAAGAGTACTGTTGCTAAACAAGAAAAATAAGGCAGTGTGGTTTCAGAAAGCTTTGTGAAAAACAGCGATGATTGTTTAAATTTAGGCTGGTAATACGTACCCCGTTCATGGTGATGACTGTTCTTTGCCAGTCTTTGGTTTGTAGCGTCTGAGGATCCAGCTGGAAAATATGGAGACATCTGTCAATCAGAGCAATCATCTAACTCAGTAAAGACAAACTGCTCTGACATACCGTGTGTGGACAACATGATGGCGTGGTAGGACTGATGCAGCCTTTATTTGCAGTACAGACATGTTATAGTACTCTAGTAATGAAATTCAATCCATTATTAAGAACCAATGACATATTTAAACCTCTCAAATCCTGCTTCATATGAATGTTTAGCACAGTTAGCCTCTAGATCCTTTCCAATTAATCTAAAGCACAATATAAAAATAAACCTTCAATGAAACTATTAGAATGGAAATTATATAATTTCACTAAAGCAAAGCAAAATATTCACGAAATGATGGATTCAAAGAGAAAAGATGGTTATTTTGTCTTTCTCCCCAATCAGCAAGCCTGGGTCTTACGTAACAATTACCCTTCACTTGCCCTTATCCTCACATAAACTTCATCTGGTTGGGTAGTGTCAACTCATGTCACTGATCTATTTTAATCATGTGACTAATACCAAGTTGCCAACAGTATTGTGATAGATAATCTGAATACGGGGAGATGATGCTAACATGACAGATGTCCTCTCACCCTAGGGACCAACATATAGATAATCTAATTCCGAAAATCATTTTCTTTTTGTTCTGTGGACATCAATTTCTGCTTACATAATGCAGTGGATTTATCAAAAGAAAATAGCATTACGTATTAAGTATGAGAATACTGTATAACACATTCAAGGATACTTAAAGGACATGCTCTGTGGTTGAGTGACTCATTGTGAGTGTACAGAGAACAGGGCTGCAGGCAGCTGAGAGAAAATGGAGGAAAATTAAACTTCGGGAGGACCTATCATCCTTTCACTCCCTCCCCTCTACCTTTTCTTCCACTGTATCCGCTGCGAAATACACTTTCTACAACTCTGCATTTCAAGCTTCTGCCTCTAACCCTAGGAAACTCTATTCCACCTTCTCCTCCCTCCTTATTCCTCCACCCCCCTCCCTCTCTGCAGATAACTTTGTCAACCCCTTTGAGAAGAAGGTTGATGACATCTGCTACTCATTCACTCAGCTCATTGTGTCCACTGGTCTCACTCACACGCCTTGAGCTCTTTATCCCCCCTCTCTCCAGATAAAATCCTGCAACTAGTGAGGTCTGGCTGCCCAACAACCTGCCCACTCGACCCCATGCCCTCCTCCACTTTCTCCCATTCCTCACGTCTCTCATCCCTGACCAGTCCCCTCTGACTTCAAAATGGCCGGAATCTCCCTCCTCCTCACGAAACCAACACTCGACTCAGACATCAAAAACTCTAAACCTGTATCCCCTCTTTCTTTGCTTTCCAAAACACTTAGGCGTGCTCTCCCTGATCAACTTTCTCTCTCAGAACAATCTTATTGACCCTAACCAGTCAGGCTTCAAGACGGGTCACTCAACCAAGACTGCTCTTCTCTGTGTCACGGAGGCCCTCAGCACTGCCAATGCTGACTGTCTCTCCTCTGTTCTCATCCTCCTAGATCTATCCGCTGCCTTCGACACCGTGAATCATCAATCCTCCTCTCCACCCTCTCAGGGCTTGGAGTCTCAGGCTCTACACACTCTTGGGTTGCATCCTACCTGGCAGACCGCTCCTACCAGGTGACGCAGAGAGGATCTGTGTCTGCATCACGTACTCTCCCTACTGGTGCCCCCCAGGGCTCAGTTCTAGGTCCTCTCCTCTTCTCTCTATACACACTAAGTTATCCAGCTACTTCCTATCCTCACATGATCTCGCTTATCATTGCTATGTGGATGACACTCAACTACTTTTCTCCTTCCCCCTTCTGACACCCAGGTGGCGACACGCATCTCTGCGTGCCTGGCAGATATTGCAGATGTCAGCCCACCACCTAAAGCTCAACAAGGAGCTGCTCTACCTCCCGGGGAAGGCCTGCCTGCTCAAAGACCTCTCCATTATGGTTGATAACTCTATGGTGTCCCCCTCCCAGAGTGCAAAGAACCTTGGCTTGACCCTGGAGAACACCCTGTCGTTCTCTGCAAACATCAGAGCAGTGACTCGCTCCAGCAGGTTCATGCTCTACAACATCCGTAGAGTAGGACCCTACCTCACACAGGAAGTGGCGCAGGTCCTAATCCAGGCACTTGTCCTCTTCCGTCTGGACTACTACAACTCGCTGTTGGCTGGGCTCCCCCCTTGTGCCATCGAACCCCTGCAACTTATCAAGAACGCTGCAGCCTGCCTGGTTATCAACCTTCCCAAGTTCACTCATGTCACCCCGCTCAGCCACACACTCCATTGGCTTTCAGTCGAAGCTTGTATCCACTACAAGACCATTGTGCTTAACTACGGAACAGCAGTAGGAACTGCCCCTCCCTACCTTCAGGCTATGCTCAAACCCTACACCCCAACCCGAGCACTCCGTTCTGACACCTCAGGTCTCTTCTTGGCCCTCGCACCGCTACGGGAGGGCAGCTCAGCCCAGTCCAAGCTCTTCTCTGTCCTGGCACCCCAATGGAGGAACCAGCTTCCCCTTGAAGCTAAGACAGCAGAGTCCTCACCTCAAACTTGACTGAAAGCTACTTTGAGGAAAAATGTACTTTATGCCTGTGATATGTAGTTGTCCCACCTAGCTATCTTTAGATTAATGCACTAACTGTAAGTCACTCTGGATAAGAGTGTCTGCTAAATTACTAAAATGTAAATGATATACAGTGCCAAGTGAAAGTCTACACACCCCTTGTACAGTTGTCACATTTTTCTGTATTAAAATTAAATCTAAAAAGGAATTAAATTGGATTTTCTTCCTATTGATCTACACAACGTACTACACATTTTCAAGTTATAGAATTATAGAACATTTTCCAAATTAATAAAAAAAAAAAACATGTTTTGATTGAGTATGACTTCACACCCCAAAGTAAATACTTAGTGGAAGCACCTCTGGCAGAATAATATTCTACCAACTTTGCACAACTCTTAGGGCAACACATGTCCATTGTTTTTGTCAATTGCAATAGTTCAGTCAATTTTGTTGGGAATCATTGATGTATAGGAATATTCAAACATTGTCTCTGACTTTCAAGCTGATTTAAGTCAAGACTGAGACTGGACCACTCAACACCACTTTGAAAGCCATTCGGGTGTGTCTTTGACATTATAATTTGTGTTATTGTCCCGCTGAAAAATAAAAATCCCAGGGTTAGCTATTCAGAAGTTTGAGACAGGTTTTCCTCGAACTTTTTAACGGGCTTTGCTCCTTTCATATTTATTTTGATCCTAACAAACTCCCTAGGCCTAGTCCCTGCTGGTAACAAGCATACCCATAACATGATGCTGTCACCACAATACTTGAAAATACAGAAGATCAACAACAAATACATGTATTTCAGGGCCTAAATTAAATCTTCAGGTTTGGATCAAATCCAATACCATCACAACCCAGAGTGGAACCTTCTGTATTTTCAAGTATTGTGGTGGCAGCATCATGTTATTGGTATGCTTGCCACCGGTAGGGACTGGGGAGTTTGTCAGGAGCAAAATAAATATGAAAGGGGAAAAGCCTAGGTAAAAAGTTACCGGGAAACCTGCCTCTGTCACCTGAATACCTAACCCTGGGATAGATTTTTTAGAGGAACAATTACACACATTTTCTGCCAAAGACGCACCTGAATGGCTTTCCAAGTTGTGGAGAGTTCCTGAGTGGTCAGCCTCAGTCCTGACTTAAATCTGCTTGAAAATTAGACATGGTTTGAATATTGATGTACATCAATGGTTCCCAATAAAATGTACAGAGCTTGAGCAATGTTGACTAACAATGGATATATGTTGCCCTAAGAGTTGTGCAAAGCTGGTAGAATCTTATTCACAATGAGTCACAGCAGTAATGGCTGCTGGAGGTTCTCCCACCAAGTATTACATCACTTTGAATATGTAAAGTAGGTTGTGTGGATCGGTGGGGGGGGGGATCAATTTAATCTCTTTTTGGTTTGAATTTTATTAAAGGCAGCAAAATGTGACAACTGCGCAAGGGGTGTGTAGACTTTCACTAGCGACTATACAACGAAGGATATATAAAAAAATATACTATACCCTCTCTGTTCCGAAGCACAGACCATCCATGATAAGAAATATAGCTCATTCTCTCTCCTATTTGTGCTGTCTTTACCTTCTGTCTGAGCAGAGTGCTGCGGACCCTGCCCCACAGCTGTGCTCCTGTGCCTGGGGGCTTCCTGGAACCTGTGTCCCCCTCATCCTCCAGAGAACAGCTGCTGGTGAACTGACTGCTGGTCTGACCCAGTATCAGCTCTTCATCACAGGTCTCACCCATACTCTTCTACTTAAGACTCAGTATCTCACTCTCTACTTTCACTAGCTAATGTACTGTTCAAAACAATGGGACAAACAAAACAAGGCAGCAGTCCAGAAAATATTGTATTGTCTCAAAGAATCCAGATACCCCTATAGTCCTTTAATGGTCCAGTAGTCCCCCGGAAAATGTCTGGGTGTCCCATCAACTTCTTAACCCTGTCATGCCATCAATCCTTGCACGCCAGATGAAGAAAAAAAACAATGGGAACAAAGGCAGCCCCACGACCACGCTGCCTCCCTGTTGTCCCAGTTCCTAGATGGATCTGTGGATTAATTCCTGAGAACCCCCTCCTCCTCCTCCCCCCACACGCTGGCAGCTGCTCAGAGGTTATGAGGACTATAGGGTGGGTATACAGCCCCAGGTATACACAGGCAGCTTCCTACAGCGTCCTCATGGATCACCAGTTGGTAGATCTGTTTTGGTTCTAGTGACCCTGGCTCCTCCTGACTTCACCTGACCCTTTTTCCTCTCAACCAAACCCTCCCGCATCTGATCTGTCTCTTTTTAATCCCCAAACATTTGGGAACACATGCACACACAACGTTCAGACTGCCTCTCCAATCAGCACTTATCTAAAATTCCACAAACAGATCAGACCCAGGCCAGAGGGTCATCACACTCAACTTAATGGATGTGACGGACCACGTTGGCTGTGGGTTGTCCAAAAGAGACAACACATACAGTAGATTGCCTATTCAATAAACATCCAATGTTAACCCTTCACTAACTAGACCAAGAAGGATCGCTCTCTGTCTCCCCCTTCCACTGCCATTGATTGGATCTGTGCCAGGGGCTACATTTGGTCTGCCTGTTTCCCTTCCCAACTGTAATCCCCCCTCTGTCACACTCACAACACCCTATCACCAGTCAGGCTGAGGTGACCCAGCGGCGACCCCACAGCCCTTTTCCGCACCACAGAAACACACATGGTGCGATTACCCGCAACATCGCAGCTATTGGGGATGGCATACAAGATATGCAATATTCACCACCTACGATATCAATATATACTGTATATTCATATAAAAATATGAATAGTGTGTAAATAGTATTTTTGGTGTCTTTCCTTTATAACTTTTTTTGTGTGAATTTTATGTAATATCTTATGTTGTTATGGTCTATAACTGTTCTGTACTTTGTCATGTATTTGTACATTGTATGTGGATCCCAGGATGAGTAGCTGCTGCATGTACAGTAGCTTATGGGGATCCTAATAAACTAAACCACCTATTATTTCATTAAGCTATGTCACTGTTGCCACTGTAGCCTGGTGTGACAGGCAACACAAAACGTGCTTCATACCCTCCCTCCATACCTGTATCTGTCCTTTGGCCATGATCCTGTCAGTGTTCTCTCCGTCCTCCTTGTTTTGCTTGGCTTTGTTGTAGCACTTCTCATAACACAGCAACCTCAGAGTCTGAGATCCCTCCAGCTCAATCTCAAACTCCTGCAGGGAAACCGTGCAAAACCAGGTAAGAGACAATCTAGCAGATCGGGCTGAATAACAGACACCAGGAAGTTGTGTTCTGAGTGCTAACAGACACATGGCATCCTCACCTCGTTCCAGTTGGGTTCTGTGGAGTCTCTGTACACACGCGTCTTGGCTTTGTTCACAAAGTAGCCAAAGGAATCCACCTCCAGAGTGCAGTAGAGATCTGTGTGGAAGAAGAGCCAGTTACCATGGTTAATAGGATACATAGCTACTGAATCACAGTAGGACTGTCCTGTATGTACTTTACGTTACACTGTTAAACCATACTTTCTGACAATCTCCACAATGGAACTTGCCATGCCCTCTGAATCGGTTACGTTTTAAAGGGAATAGTTCCCGTCCAGAGGAAGATTACATTTGGATTAACAGGTCAGATTTTGTATAAGATAAGAGATACTGTATGCATGTGTGCTGTACGCCTGACTGTATTTAGGACAAAGTGTGAAACGACAGGGATTTCCCATCCAGACCGACCATGGCTGGAGCACAGTGTTCCTCGTTAATCCTGTGAGTTCTGACGTTACGTCAGCAGCTGCTCCACATGGGAACGCCCGCTGACTGACAGGTGACAACCGGACTGGAGGGGACTGACAGCGGAACGGAAGGGCGGCCTTGGCAATACTCCATTCATGGAAATCAGGGTAGGACACCAACAATATGGAAAACATAAACTGAGCCACTTACTCAAACTCTGTTTGAGTCCTGATGCAGAGTGAACAATGACATTCAGAAAACCATAGAGTCCAGAGGATTCGTCTTCTAAAGAGAGGAGAGTGAAAAGTCAGGAGTTGTTTATTAATATTGTTTTTGATTAAACAACTCCCTCTCTTATTATTATAAGCTACATTACTGAACAGCCTTCCATTCTTACTAATACTGTATCAGTTTTGTGTCAATGGCCTACCTTCTTTATTCATGGTCATTGGTATATTATGGACCGTCTGAAGCTTCACACATGAGTTGGTGAGCATCTGCAGCTCCAGGGAGGTCAGAGAGAAGCTTTTAAAACCTGCAGGAGAAAATGGGAGTTCAGCGAGAGAATGACAGCCACCATCAGCTCAGTCATGGGATTGTAGCAACCATAGCTAATGTTGCAGAGAACACTCACACTTCTTCTGTTGCTCGCGGATGATCTCCCTCCACTCCGCACGCTCATAATCAGAGGAGATCAGGAATGTGAAGCCCTGAAACAGACAGAGCTCAGAAACATGTAGCCCTCCAATAGACCTGTTGGAAATGCTGTACCACATCTCTACACCTGTAGGGGGAACCAGATCCTAGACTAAAATAGTTCACAGTACAAACAGAGGGGTGTGTAGTTAGATATGACCTTGCAGGACCATAGGTGTAGAGAGAGAGAGAGAGAGAGAAAACGGTCAGTGGCTGGCTCACCTTGCCGTTCCTGTTGGCCACTCTGAAGGCCATGCTGGGTGACATAAGCAGCAGCAGAGACTCCTGCTCCAACAGTTTCTTCTTAAAACGCTCTATTGCTTTCCCTCCTTTAGTGGTTCTCTGCACATACACATACAGAAGAACAGCACTCAGACACTTGTTGCTGTATCAACGCACGGCCTCTGTCATTGCTGGCTCCTCTTATGAAGCCATGATCTGGTCAAGGGTTCCAATATTACTCAAATAAAGTGATTTTCTCCATTTCTGATGTCTGCGGTCACCTTTTCTCTCTGTATCTCGTTCTTGATCTGTGAGATCCTGATCTTCATGGCGTCAATCTCCTCTTCCTGGACCTGGGGGATGGGCGTGGCCTCAGAGTCCTCGATGGTCTGGAAGGTGAGGTCTGACAGCGGAATGTACCACTTACAGTCATACTGCTGGCTTTTCCTGGAGATAAACACACACACACACAAATTATCAAACAACAGACACAGGTAAGGAACACCACACAGACATAAGATGGTTTGTGTACTATCTAGTCCATCAGTAAAGCTACACTCACCCTGCAGTCTGTTTCTTCAGCTTGGCACATAGTAGTAAGTCTGTGAAGAGGAAGACGTGACGTAGCTTTCTAGAGCCTTCCACCAGTTCCACCATGAAGCAGTCCCTCAACAGCTGACGGTTCTACAGGGGCAAACAGTGAGTCACACATTCATTGGATAAAAAAAATGATATATATATTTTCTAGAATTTGTTACCATACCGCCACAGAGTGAAAAGCCGTTTTCCAGTAATTTCCCTGTCAAGTTGCTTTTTACAATGACTCTCTCTAGATCATGAGGGTCCTAGACCTAGAGGATGTTCCCTGGTGCTTATGCCAGTCGGCAAAACAAACCAAACTACATGCCAGAAGAATTTTTCACATTAAGAATAAGGATTCAATATCAATGTCATCCTACGGTAGATATTAAATGATAGAGAAATTAATGTACCCTATGTTCACCATCACACGACACATGGTAACAACATGTAATTATGGCCCCCAAGTGGAACTACGATCTGATGAATGTAGCATGATTGGCTCTTGACAGGACTCAGGAGAAGAATCTCCAAAATGACTACTTGCACTGAACAGTAACATAATATTTAAGCAATGATCTGAGCTGACAGTCTGTTGGTTCTTCAAAATAAGAAACTTCTAGAGGCTGCTGGGAGGAGTATATTCTCTTCTTGTCACAAGGAAAGAACAGAACCTCTGAAAATCTATGTCCTCAAACAAAGTTGAGACCTGGTTGTAAAACGTGTAAATTAAGGGCCGTTAGGTTAATCAGTGGCTTTGTTATCAAAGAGCCTGTGTTTACAGGAATAGATCCTAATTCCAGAGGGGTATACTACAAAGCAGGGTCAATTATATAGTTAGCCAGCTAACTTTGATAAACAACCAGAAATAACTGTTGATTTTTCTGATCCGTATTTGGTTGTTGAGTCAATTAGACCATGACCATTTCCCCAAAAAAGAAAAAAAGAAGTTCTCTCAGAACATTTGGGGAAGTTAGCTGACTAAATCCTTGACCCTGCTTTGTAGTATACCCCTCGGAACTTCCTATAATCCTGCCTGGCTGGCCATTCCAGTTGGCGGTTGGTGAGTGCTGCAGTGACATCTGCTGTTCCTTTGGCCAGAGCGTGGCTGTGGATGCATGGACTGTTTATACTGACCTTATACACGTCGGGCTAAAAGCTACTTATATTTATAGTACCCACATGAGACTCTACTAACCCATCCTAACCACATTTCAGCAAAAACAAGGAAAACTCCACCAGGGAGGGTCCTTAATGGATTCATGGTCACATTATTGACATTGGTTACTTTCTGACATAGTCATCCTCCATTTTGAGATATCTGCTGACAAAATTGGTAAGAGAGGCCCAACTAAACTGAACCCTGGATTTCAATCACCACAGTAGGTATATACTTTTAGCTAGTCACAAGTACTACATTTATTTTGTCTTTAGCATATACCGGCCTATGAATTGTGGAATACTACAAAAGAGCAGTAATATTTGTCTGAGTTCCAGTCTCACGTTCACTTATGATAAGATGTCTGATGGTCATAGTGGGTCAGGTTTCCAGTAATAATATAGGAAGTTCAGCAGGGGTGAGGGAGTGAGGGTAACCAGTGCGTGCGTCCACGCGGAAGGGTGGACAGATGCCTGATAAGACGTGCTTACAGGTCATTTCTGGGAAACAGACTTCAGAGACTGGGACCGGAGGATGGGAGTGGGGGAACCAGGACAGGGATGTAGGCGGTGCGATGGGCTTTCCTGGTCAGAACCGTGGAGACCGTTGCCCTCCGGGTTTATACTACTTTATCATGAGCTTCCTCTACGCTCCACTTCCTCCACTAATAAACCAGACACACAGAGATGACTCAGCAGGAATCTGACTAACAACACAGTTTTATTAGAGTTTCCAGACACAATGTTCTCATGGCTTTTAATGTTTATACTACATTTTCAGGAACTGGGAAGCACTGATTGGCTAATTTACAGTAACTCTTAGATGCTTAACGTATGGCTATGAACCGGTGTTGATGATTCCTTATCTTGAAACAAGCTGTGTAATAGGACACTATTTTGTTGACGGGGAATTTGAAATGTGACATCAAAGTGGCAGAATGAAATGAAGCCAAGTAGGAAAGCAATATAAGGGAGGGCCAGAGAGTCACATGTCTGGGTCTGGGTGTCGGACTCCTAAATTCTAACTTTTCCCTCAGGTCCGGGTCGGGTCCTGTTTGATTGTCATCAGGTCTATGTAACTACAGCTGATAGACCCGACCACGGCTCTGCATAGCATATTTATTTTACGCTAATAAGGTGAATATATTGACTTATAGAAGGCCTAGCCAACATATAAAAACCTATTCGTTAACCACAAGAACAACTTGGCTGATTAAAAAAAAAGAAAGTAAGTCGGGTCCGGTCCGGTCTAGACCCAGACCTGTTAGGGTACGGGTTGAGTCTAGGTCGGTTGTCGGGTTCGGGTCTGACTGTTCTTGGGTCCGGGTCCCCCTTTAAAAAAAATGTGCGGGTCTGTTTGGGTCCATGTCCAACTTTTTGGACCCAAGAAGACCTCTACTCTGTGCCTCTATGTGCCTACTTGTCAAACCACTGGATGTGTCCTTGGCAGTGAAAACAACTGCCCTATGTCTATGGAGGGAACAAACTGTACCCCTCCTACTACGACATCTTTCTCTATTCCAGACTTTGTGTCAGAAATACATCTACAAGCTGTACTGCATTCAAACCTGACCACAATAGCAAGTGTATACACATTGAGTGAGTGAATGCACGATGTAAATCTAGTTTGGAAAGAAAACATGTTCTCATGAGGTCGTAAAGCCATTGAAAAAGCTAATCCGTGGAGAGACGCAGACACACAGCATGTCACCTTGTGATGTCGCAGCCTTTTACACTGACTGACCTCTCCCTTCTTTACTGTCATGGACTGCCTGCGTGGGGTGATCTCCTCATTGATGCTGGAGAGAAAGTTCTGGGAGATTCTCAGGGCGTCCTGCAGCAGTGGATAGTCTGGGTGGCTGGAGGGGGTGTGTTTTAACAGGTCCTGAGAGAGGGAGAGAGAGAGAGAAAGAAGAGAGCGAGAGATGAGCATGAATCTAAATTAAATTATGAGGACTTCTTCTAATGCACGTGAAGAGGCATTGTTTCCATATAAAAAAAATCTAAAATTCAGGGCCGAAGGGGAAAAATGTCCAGTATGTTGATTTGACTTACATGCAGAACCAGGGTGCTGCGGGTGACTCTGTCCACGGGTTTGTAAAGCAGAGCTGAGGGGGAGAGGTTCATAAAGTGCATAAGGCCCAAGGCAGGACAAGGCAAAGCAGAACTAACAGCACAGGACACATTGAGGCTGAGGGTCAAATTCAATATGCTTAAGCATGTACCACTCTTACTGAAATGAATTCAATTAACTACAGGGTTGAATTATTCATTGTCTTGAACTATTGATATTTAAAATGTAAGGTTTAGTTCATTTGACCCGGAACAGTACAAAATAATTAAAATCGCACTTACTTTCCAGTGAATTTTTGGCCTGGTCTTTGCATTCCTTAGAACTTCTGACCTTAAGATTCTGAGACCACAACAGGAATTGAGAAAGTCATACAAGTGTGTCCAAGAACAACATCATTTCAACACAGCACAGTAACACAATTTCATTACCCATAACAGCATGTGTTCTAACAGAAACATCACCCATGTAAAAGCTCACCATAATGGTCACAGTGAGGAGTGTTAAGAATGCCCAGTCACCACTTCCCAAATAGCCCTCCCTCCTATCCTGCTGTGTGTGGTGCAATATCTACCTCACATATTTCAGCAAACTGTACGTTGGCCTGGCAGCACTTGTCTGCCGTCTCCACAGCAACCTTGTAGTTATCCACAAAGGCCCTGTATACCCCCAGCTGGCTAGCCTTTAGTGGAGAGAGACAATAGAGAGTAGATAAGATGTAGCATGTGATTGTTAACCTGCTGTTGATTCATGATTCTACTTGTCATACTAGTTCTGTTTTCTTCTCCCATCTCATGGTGCTGCATACAGGGATCAGATGAGATATGGCAGTTTAATAGAAACAGCATTTAAAAAAAAAAAATAACATGCATCCTATCAGTCTTAGACAAGTTATCCGTTTTGTGCGTCTGTGTGCTTTTGTTTCACGCGTCTCCTTTTTCTCCCCCGTCACACTGAGGCAGCTCTTCGCAGTCAGGAGCCTCAGTGTTTTTCCCTGCTTTACTGTCTGTCATGTGGTAAAGCCAGGCTTTTATCTGTGCGGGAGATGTCTCCAGGCAGTCTGCTCACATGTGGAGCTAGCATCCACTGCACATTACAGCCAGTCTAACTCCCACTTTTTACTCCTTAAATCTCTTCCTCTTCCTTCACTATTATTAAAATGATCAAGTGAAGTTTACAGGGGAGTTATGATGCATTGTGTCTAAAAGTGACAGACTGTGACTGGATTAGGGCTGTGTCAGTCAGGACATTTTGTCAGCCGATAACTGTCATGCAAACGATTGCCGGTCTAATGGTAATTGACCGTTAATGAACATAAACAAGCTTAGCATCTCCAGGCTTCCACACATTGTCGACAAGCTACTGATGCAGACCTTTGGAACATGTACATTTGGAAAAGTCTAATAAATCCATTTAATATAGCCTACACCATCACAATAAATCAATAGTTTATTTTAGGCAGGTCTAAAGAAACATTATGATACAAAGAAAATGTAGCCTATTTCATTAGAACAGAATAGCATATTTTGAGTCTCCATTATGTTATGCTCTGATCTGGCTATGCCATATGGCTGTGGACTACACTAGTTCATTCAGCAGACAAGATTTGCTTAGAATTCCTGTGGCATTATTTTATATTATTTTATAGTAAGCTGAATAAAATTGAAAGGATATTTTTCCCCAAACCATTCCCGAGGAAGTGCGAACATGCGGCTATTCTGTGTTGAGCATTTAACAAAGTGATCATTTGAAACAGGTCCTCCAATATGCTTACTTTAGAGTTATTTATGCAACTTTAGTTGTGATACACTATATGTTTTGTTTTTTTAATACATTCTAAGGCTGCATGATGCGATTAATGTTGATTTGAAAAAGGTTGCATGAAAAGGCATGAGGCCTGCACTGTTTCTTGCGCAGGCTGCACACACTTCATCAGTCTCTCATTAACATTTTGACAAGTACTTGATAATGTTCTCACCCATCAAACAATTGGTTGAGAGAATGCCAAGAGTGTGCAAAGCTGTCATGGGAACTTTGATGAATCTCAAATATATTTTGATTTGTTTAACACTTTTTGGGTTACTACATGATTCCATGTGTGTTATTTCATAGTTTTGATGTCTTCACTATTATTTTATAATGTAGAAAACAGTAAAATAAAGACAAACCCTGGAAAGAGTACAGTGGGAGGAAAAAGTATTTGATCCCCTGCTGATTTTGTATGTTTGCCCACTGACAAAGAAATGATCAGTCTATAATTTTAATGGTAGGTTTATTTGAACAGTGAGAGACAGAATAACAAAAAATATAGAGAAAAATGCATTTCAAGTATGTTATAAATTGATTTGCATTTTAATGAGGGAAATAAGTATTTGACCCCCTCTCAATCAGAAAGATTTCTGGCTCCCAGGTGTCTTTTATACAGGTAACGAGCTGAAATTAGGAGCACACTCTTAAAGGGAGTGCTCCTAATCTCAGCTTGTTACCTGTATAAAAGACACCTGTCCACAGAAGCAATCAATCAGATTCCAAACTCTCCACCATGGCCAAGACCAAAGAGCTCTCCAAGGATGTCAGGGACAAGATTGTTGACCTACAAGGCTGGAATGGGCTACAAGACCATCGCCAAGCAGCTTGGTGAGAAGGTGACAACATTTGGTGCAATTATTCGCAAATGGAAGAAACACAAAAGAACTGTCAATATCCCTCGGCCTGGGGCTCCATGCAAGATCTCACCTCGTGGAGTTGCAATAATCATGAGAACGGTGAGGAATCAGCCCAGAACTACACGGGAGGATCTTGTCAATGATCTCAAGGCAGTTGGGACCATAGTCACCAAGAAAACAATTGGTAACACACTACGCCGTGAAGGACTCAAATCCTGCAGCGCCCGCAAGGTCCCCCTGCTCAAGAATACATATACATGCCCGTCTGAAGTTTGCCAATGAACAACTGAATGACAGAGGACAACTGGTGAAGTGTTGTGGTCAGATGAGACCAAAATGGAGCTCTTTGACATCAACTCAACTCGCCGTGTTTGGAGGAGGAGGAATGCTGCCTATGACCCCAAGAACACCATCTCCACCGTCAAACATGGAGGTGGAAACATTATGCTTTGGGGTGTTTTTCTGCTAAGGGGACATGACAACTTCACCGCATCAAAGGGACGATGGACGGGGCCATGTACCGTCAAATCTTGGGTGAGAACCTCCTTCCCTCAGCCAGGGCATTGAAAATGGGTCGTGGATGGGTATTCCAGCATGACAATGACCCAAAACACACGGCCAAGGCAACAAAGGAGTGGCTCAAGAAGAAGCACATTAAGGTCCTGGAGTGGCCTAGCCAGTCTCCAGACCTTAATCACATAGAAAATCTGTGGAGGGAGCTGAAGGTTCGAGTTGCCAAACGTCAGCCTCGAAACCTTAATGACTTGGAGAAGATCTGCAAAGAGGAGTGGGACAAAATCCCTCCTGAGATGTGTGCAAACCTGGTGGCCAACTACAAGAAACGTCTGACCTCTGTGATTGCCAACAAGGGTTTTGCCACCAAGTACTAAGTCATGTTTTGCAGAGGGGTCAAATACTTATTTCCCTCATTAAAATGCAAATCATTTTATAACATTTTTTACATGTGTTTTTCTGGATTTTTTAGTTGTTATTCTGTCTCTCACTGTTCAAATAAACCTACCATTAAAATTATAGACTGATCATTTCTTTGTAAGTGGGCAAACATACAAAATCAGCAGGGGATCAAATTATTTTTTCCCCCACTGTAGTCCAAACTTTTGACTGGTTGTAAAGTAGATGAATATGCTTACATTTTAAGAATTAATCAATAAATATAGCAGCACAAGAAAGTTGGGATCCTCTTTTAAATTGTGGCTAGTCTAAACTCTGTTTTCACATGCGATTGCGAAATGACTGGGCTTTCTAAGAACAGATGTTTCACTAGGCTCCGTAGGCTACGGGCTCTGTAGGTTGGCATCATTCACAACTGATAATATTCTCACCCATCAGACTATTCTCAATTTAATCTTGTCTTTACATATACTAGATAATATATGTGTGGAATCATTTTTTACTTAGAATCGGACATTATCATGCACCTGCTGGAACAGGGGCAGGGGAGAAAAAAATAATCTGTATGTAGTCGAATGGTGAATGAAGGATAACATTTTCCCCGCGGTTCATTTTCATGCCAGCCAGGTAGGCTATGTGCTTAATATTAGGAAAGTTGAGAAATAGATATAGGATGCCTAGCCTATAGAAAGCTGATAGGATCCTCTTTTCAATAGAGGCCATCAAAACTATGTTGTTTTCTCACGCAATTGCATAGAATAGCCGATAAGAATGTTGCGCAACATGGGCTTACAGGAACACCTTTAATTCCATGCAACAAGCAGCTTTGAGGAGCTGTCTCTCACTGCCAACAGGTGATCCTATTCTGCTCAAACTCTGAAAGCCAGGGCTCTCATGACTAGATTCCTGATTGTATTTGCATGGATGTCAGAGTGATTAGAGGAACAATAGAACCCGGAGTACCAGGCCATTAGTTACTGGCCGTTAACAAGTTTGGTAGGATACAACCATCAGTGGCATCAGAGCGCAGTTTTGGAGAAGCCTAGTCACATGGAATTTGACTTCGGTCATGACTCGTGACTGCCAGTACGGCGTTCATACAGTCACCGTAACAGCCCTAGACTGGAGACATATCAGCTTACTCAGAGCACAATGCTGTTTACGGCTGGGGAAGTTTATTCTCATGTTTTTGGAGTAATGAACAGAAGCCCCCGGAAGAACACAAAAAGAACCACAACAGCATTTCCTAGGTCTTTACACAACAATAATATTGCACACCAGTTTCTGGAAGAGATCGCCCACACACTGGTTGTGGCTCCACTCCTGAACTCTGGGTAGCAGGGCATCGTAGAAGTCCTTGTGGATCTCATGGAGCTCTGTCACCTTGAAGAAGATGGTCTCTATCTGCTGGATGGTCAGCATTGGCTGGGAGGTGGTGGCCGCTGCCCTTAGAGGCTTCATGGGCTGGGACAATCAATGCAAGACAAAGCATTACTGTGTGTGTGTGTGTGTGTGTGTGTGTGTGTGTGTGTGTGTGTGTGTGTGTGTGTGTGTGTGTGCGCGCACACAGATGGGTCTCTGTGTGTCTATCCAACATGTTCAATAGTGAGGTGTGCCATATTCAATTAGTTGAGTGATTACTCAGGGGCGAGGATTTAACAGCAGCAGCACAGCTCAAAGTCCTCAGTCTCTCACCAGTAAGATAGCCCCCAGGTGGCTGAGATACATCTCCTCACTGGCTAAGATCCCTGACAGAACCCATTTCCGCATCTCCAACTCTTTCTCCTGATCCAGCTCTGTCTGTGTGAGAATGAGAGAGAGAGAGAGACCCAGTGAATTAGAGAGAGAGAGAGAGAGAGAGAGAGAGAGAGAGAGAGAGACAGAAGTGAAACCCGGTCGGTCTATCAGGCTCATCTTGGGATTCTAATTCGAACCAGAGCAGATCTTCCCAAATCCCTGTGGTTGTTCAAGGAGACCGTCCTCTCTAGGGAACCCAACACATTCAATGAAACCCTGTGGGAGATGTAGAGAGCAGAGGCCAGGGTCAATTGTCCATTGTATTGTGTAGAGAAACAATTGTTTTCCTAGCCTAGGATGAGACCTGTAGTTCTAGATGGGTCAAAGGCATCAGTCAGTTAGGTTTCTGACAGTCTGTCGATATGGCTCTCGTGCATAGAGAGCAGAGCAGGAATTAATAGCTCTGACAATTCCACAGCCTGAACACGGAGGGGGCACAAGAGGAGAGCCCCAGCCCCCCCCCCCCCCAAATTTAACCTTTGAAGATCAGAGAGTGAAGCACATCAGAGGAGGACGACCCAGGGGACACCGGAGATTGGCTAGGTACAGTACAGTAAGGGTGGATGAGATTTATAGGGTGAGTGAAAGTGTGGTTGGAAAGAGCAGAACATCTCTCTATTAAATACACGCAGAGCACAGGGCACACTTATAAAGGTGGAAGCAGTGCTAGAGGACGGGAGCATTAACAGATTGCTGCACTGAATGGAAAATCCGAGACCGGGAGCTTTAAAATGTAGGAGATGAAGCGTGTGGTAGTAGGACTGGTGATAACATTACCGACAAGGTGAACTCCAGGGAGCCAGATGAGTGTGTGTCCCGGCTGCTGCGGCTCTTGGAGCGGAGGCGAGGTGAGGAGGAGGGCGAGGTGCTGAAAGGCTGGAGGTCATGGTGCTGCTGGTGCTCCTCTGTCTGCTCCAGATATCCATAGGAAGGAGGGGTCCCACTGTAGGGGGCTTCTGGGATAATGGCACACAGATGGAAGGGGGTTAGGTGGGGGATTTGAAAATATATCTGTTTCAATAACTATTTTCCTGGCAGCAAGGCATTTCAGGCAGTGGCACAGTGGGAATCTCTCTCTCGTTGACCACATCACTTCACAGGCAAGAAAAGCTCTCTTCTCATCTAAAAACACCACTAATGCCACTGAACAGACAGTGGAAGGAAGTTAGGAAGGGTTGACCATTTATCACCCTCTCAAACATTCTAGTCATAATCCTTTGTTGAGAAGAGAACATTATGCAGACACAAAAATAACCAAAATAGGTTTCACATCATACAAACACGAGGGCTTAAAAAAGTTATTCATCTGTATAGCAAATGCTATTATCTAGAAGCTACTTTATATTCAAAATATTTATAAAATGGCCCACAGGCTGAAAATACAGCTGTGTCATTCAACCTCTAGCGTGCTCTATTCCAATACGCTCTATTCCAATACAGTCCATGTCTCTGTGCTTCAAATCCCCTCTGGCCTTCAGCAGGCAGTGTGCACCTCTGCCAAATCTACCACAGAGACTGTGCCAGACACACAGTCAGGGACAGTTCCACAGCAGAGGATCAACCAGGAGAACTGCAGCCAAAATACTGACTCACTTGTGTGGTTCGGAGAATCATTAATGTCAATCCCTCTACTCTGAGTAGGCTACACAAACTACTGTAACTGTACAGACATGCCAGTAGTTCAACTGGACAGGGGCTTAACCATAGTAATTCTTTATTTACATATCAACTCAATGGATTGCAAAAAAATATTAGAAAAAAAACTCTAGGAAGTGAACAGACTAGTATCAGAGCAATCAAAGAGGAATTCCTTCTTATTGATCACTCAGTGGTCAGAATCAAACCAGTAACCTGTGGAACAGATAATTGGGTCAATGGGACTTTGTCCGCCCGTTATCATCTCTTCTCCACCATGTCTAATTGTGGCTGTGTGGTGTTTCTAGTTCCTTCTGAGTGAATAGATCCAAGGTGTAGGGAAGTGGCTAAGGCTACAGTAGACCTCTCCATTTGTAGAGCAGACAGAGGGAGGACTAATCTTAGCTCTTCCTATTTGTTTTGGTTCGCAAGTGTTGGCAACCGACCAGAAACACCCCCTCTTATTCATAATCACAGCAAAAGTGGACATTCTGGGAGGAAGTGTATGCAGACACAATGCAACACAGTGGTCTATTTTGGTGTTATAGCTGCTGTTGTGTAGATTACTCATCTAGAATTGCATAAAGTAGTGCTCAATCCCCGTTTTTGATACCTTGACTCACCAACAATGTATATCCTTTTTGGCAGTTTCTGTGTGGGAGATACAAGCTGTGGTTTGTTTGTCTGTAAGGCCTCAGTGTTGAAAAAGCAGGACACTGACAGAACCTACTGTATTTTCAGAAGAGGATACACAGAGATAACTAGCTCACCTCTGCTAGAAAACAGGAAAAAGGAATCCGGAAGCATGGCGGGCAGAACAAACCCAGCCCTGTGAAGTGTCTGGGGCCTGGCTGAGTCAGGCTGACAATGTGACACCCAGATACAATGACAGCCTGAACAAACACACTGCGCCCCGCAGAGAGAAACCACTGTGTTTACTCTGGAGGAGCAGGCCACTGCAGGGCATGACAGGCCAGGGGAATATAGGGGAAGCCAATGTGAAAGGCCACACGGTGTGTCTGTCAGATTATACAACAGCAGTGACACTGGGTGAAAAACACTTCCTCTCACACAGATACAGAGGCCTGGAAATCACTGTCAATGGACACATACTAACCCATCATTCAGACAAAAATACATTTCAGTAAAATTGGCATATTTATCTGTTTATTTGGATCCCCATTAGCTTTGCAGCAGCTACTCTTCCTGGGGTTCACAAAAAACACCAAACATGACAAGTAACAAAACACTGACAGACAAGGACAGTCACACACATTTAAAATACAACCATACACAAACAATACAACTAAAACATGTATATAAACAATACAACAACAAAAATGATGTGCTTGTTAGTGTGTGTCTGTGTGTGCCTCCTCACAGTCCTCGCCGTTCCATGAGATGTTGTTTAATCCATCTTTAAAAAGGTCATTTTGCTGTTTGCTTGAGTAATAGGAGATGGAAGGGAGTTCCATGCGATCATGGCTCTGTATAATAATGTGCGTTGCTGTGAATTCATTTTGGACTTGGAGACTGTGAAGAGACCCCACAAGACATGCCACCAGGGGTATGTTTGGGTGTCTGAGCTGAATTATTTGATTATGCAGACAAAAATGGGAATTTTCATCACAGTAATACTTCTCATAAAAATGAGAAGAGAAGCAGTTACTCTCTCATCAACCCCCAAGCAGGAAAGACTGGCATGCACGTGGTCAATGTTAGTTCTGTATGTGCATTTCAGGGCAAGGCGTACTACTCTGTTTTGAGCCAGCTGCCGCTTTGCTAGGTCTTTCTTTGCTGCACTACACCATATTACCAGACAGTAATCAAGACGGGACCAGACCAGAGCCTGAACAAATAGTACAGTTGATTTGTCAAAAACGCAAAACGTTTTTATGACAGCCATACCCCTCCCCACCTTCACAACAACTTTGTCAATATGACTCGATCACGATAATAGACCATCCAATGTTATCATCCATAAAACATGTCTTAAAAATGTTATTTCTTACTTATGAACTAATATGAAATACAATATTGTTCTTTTTTAATGGAATGACACAGAGACAGTTATTTACATGGAATAACCATACAGATTAGTTTCCATGGTAGCGTGAAAAAGCAGGCAAACATCCTAACATTGAGTGAAGAGGATTTCACAATTGGCTAGATCCTCAATCAAGCTTAGTTCTCGGACTACAAGGCCTGTTGCTAAGGAAATGTCCATGCAGGTCTGTCCGGAATGTTGAGCAATTCATCAACTTCAAAGCGGAAACAGACATTCTGCACAAGGCCAAATTTTCACACAAACACACCCCTCTCTCCCACACACATATATTTAGATTCCTATTAAATATGATCTAATCAACTCTAGGATGGCTGTCCCTGAACGTTGTCTAATGCTTTTACTTTTTCGCAGGTTAAATCCCTAAAACATTTACCAAAGAAGCTTAGCTACAGCTCTGTGGGACAAACAAAGAGCAAATGCACTTTTCCTGTTTCCACTGTGCAGTAACAGAGTCATTGAGAAGATGGCTTTACTCTCAAACACTGTGGGTGGATGGTGGTAGAGGGAATCTGACAGTCTCCCCTCAACTAACCTCAAAGGGGTTACAATTGTGCAATTCAGGCTGTATCACAACAAAATGTGAAGGGTTGTGAATACTTTCTGAAGGTACTGTAGCAGCTGAGGAACAGAGGAAAACATTTATCTGGACTTTTAGTAGAGAATGCTGCAGAGAGTCTTTCAGCATTATTGAATTTGCCTCTGTGCTGATCTTTGTGTTTAGTAAACCAAAGTTCATCAGGCTTAGAAGATCTTTGCCTGTATCTGGAAATGGTGATTGTTTAGTGCACAAGTTTGTAATTAGAGGGAGCCATTAAACATAGCTACCTGCTATACATAACAGGTTAAAAGGCTCTCAAACCCCTGTCTAGAGAGAATAACCTCGGCACTGTCACCATGCACTCGGTCCCTGTAGATAAAACAACAACGGAAAACCTCTGACAACCTGTTTTGTGGAGAACGATGACAGGAGGTTTGACTCACACACACACACACACACACACACACACACACACACACACACACACACACACAACGTTGTTGCCGGTGATGTCTGGTGAGACCTGCCTAACAACAGGTGAGACCTGCCTAACAATTGCGGACAGTCTGAGCACTGATGGAGGGATTGTGCGTTCCTGGTGTAACTCAGGCAGTTGTTGTTGCCATCCTGTACCAGTCCCACAGGTGTGATGTTCAGATGTACCGATCCTGTGCAGGTGTTGTTACACGTGGTCTGCCACTGCACGGACGATCAGCTGTCCGTCCTGTCTCCCTGTAGCGCTGTCTTAGGCGTCTCACAGTACGGATATTGCAATTTATTGCCCTGGCCACATCTGCAGTCCTCATGCCTCCTTGCAGCATGCCTAAGGCACGTTCACGCAGACTCAGGGACCCTGGGCATCTTTCTTTTGGTGTTTCTCAGAGTCTGTAGAAAGGCCTCTTTAGTGTCCTAAATGTTCATAACTGTGACCTTAATTGCCTACCGTCTGTAAGCTGTTCCACAGGTGCATGTTCATTAATTGTTTATGGTTCATTGAACAAGCATGGGAAACAGTGCTTAAACCCTTTACAATGAAGATCTGTGAAGTTATCTTTGAAAGACAGGGTTCTGAAAAAGGGACGTTTTTTGTTGTTGCTGAGTTTAGATGAACTGACTATGATCCAGAGGTGGAATGACGTGTTACCAAGATAAATCCACAGAATTGTAAACACAGCAATTCAACATCACAACTCTACCTACATGTACATATTACCTCAACTAACCTGTGACCCCGCTCATTGACTCTGTACCGGTACAGCCTGTATATAGCCTCACTACTGTTATTTTACTGCTGCTCTTTAATTATTTGTTATTTTTTACTTAACACCTATTTTTCTTAAAACTGCATTGTTGGTTAAGGGTTTGTAAGGAAGCATTTCACTGTAAGGTCTACACCTGTTGTATTCGGTGCATGTGACAAATACAATCTGATTTGATCACAACAGATGTGACCTTGCTTACAGGGCTGGGTTCATACAGTCCGTTTCAGTGGAATACAGGATATCCTTTACATATGAATGCACTCCTAAAAAAAAATAAACTTGTCTTGAAGGATAGTTTCCAGGCCATTGTCTTTCTCCTTTGGATTAAGACGGAGAGCTTGATTGTGTTGATGCTGAATGGTGTTGCTTTTAGAGTCTCCGTGTGATCCATGCATCACAGCACTGTCACACTTCACTGTATTGGCTAGAGGACACTAAATATTTCTATGGAAAGAAAGATGAACTGGTCGGTAGTTCTGGAAATAACTTAAGGAGGGAATGGTCCAGAGAGTGACAGCCTGAAGAGACCCTGCTTGACACACACTAACCGTGGTGGGACGTAATGAACAAAACGGGTCCACCAATTCAAAAAGGAGACACGAATGTTCATCAGTTCTCCACAGACAGGGCTAATACAGTATTCCCTTTAAGAATGATTATTTGAGACATTATGGTCCAGGAATAATAACTTCAGTATTGCATGTATCACAATGAGTCTCTCTGTCACCTCAGACTGCACGTTTATCGATCAGAGGAGATACGGCACTTTTTTTTTTAATCTAAAAAAACAGTGAAGATGCCAATGTGAGATGCTGTTAAGAGGTTCGGCCACTTTCTGCCTCCACTAATGGATTTTCATCCTGATTGTGTGGTCACTGGGGAGACAGCTGTCAGCTAACAGAGAGGATGCGGGTGTGATAATGGCTTTTACCATCAAAACGGGTATGACTCTAGAGCTCTACTCGCTAAATATAAAAAAGACCCATGGAAAACTATAATGGTGCAATGGTTTATCAATAACAATCCAATTTACTAATCCTCAGCCTACAAACAGTTGCACTACCGCAAAGGAGTATTTACATCCCTCACAGCTAACCCAGGAAGGGCTGGGTGGAGTGGATCTTTCAGTACTGCAGTCACGTCACTACAGCACATCTGGTTTCTCTCTGATTGAGCGTCACCCATCAGGTTGAAAAGAACCAGGCCTGAAAATGTGGCATTTGCGAAGGGGCGGGGGCACACCGGCCCTGGAAGAAGCTGACTGGGTGTTTTGGCGATCAGCAGAGCATGAGCCAACCAAATATCAGCACATTCTGGCACATCTGAAGTACTTTGTTCAAATGGGAGGGAGGCCGACCACAGGCCCAGTAGGAGTAGTGAGGCCCACCAGCGCTCTGCTCAGATCTGTTATGGGACAGCCTAAAATTAGCGCCAGCCATTGAGCAGTGTATGTCAGAACTGAGCCGCCCAGCCCAGCACACCTACTAATCAGCGTGTTGAAATAGCTCAGGATGGTCACAGTAATGCTCTGTGTAACAGAATATCAAGGCTCAATAATTGTTCCAATCTGTGACCTACAGGATGCACGCACACACGCACGCTGATACACTGAAGGTGTGATACTAGCTAAAAAAGAAGGCACAAATGTGTTTTCCCCTAATAAACTCAGCAAAAAAAGAAACGTCCTCTCACTGTCAACGGCGTTTATTTTCAGCAAACTTAACATGTGTAAATATGTGTATGAACATAACAAGATTCAACAACTGAGACATAAACTGAACAAGTTCCACAGACATGTGACTAACAGAAATTGAATAAGGTGTCCCTGAACAAAGGGGGGGGGGTCAAAATCAAAAGTAAGTCGGTATCTGGTGGCCACCAGCTGCATTAAGTACTGCAGTGCATCTCCTCCTCATGGACTGCACCAGATTTGCCAGTTCTTGCTGTGAGATGTTGCCCCCCTTTTCCACCAAGGCACCTGCAAGTTCCCAGACATTTCTGGGGGGAATGGACCTAGCCCTCACCCTCCGATCCAACATGTCCCAAACGTGCTCAATGGGATTGAGATTCGGGCTCGTCGCTGGCCATGGCAGAACACTGACATTCCTGTCTTGCAGGAAATCACGCACAGAACGAGCAGTATGGCTGGTGGCATTGTCATGCTGGAGGGTCATGTCAGGATGAGCCTGCAGGAAGGGTACCACATGAGGGAGGAGGATGTCTTCCCTGTAACGCACAGCGTTGAGATTGCCTGCAATGACAATAAGCTCAGTCCGATGATGCTGTGACACACCGCCCCAGACCATGACGGGACCCTCCACCTCCAAATTGATCCTGCTCCAGAGTACAGGCCTCGGTGTAATGCTCATTCCTTCGACAATAAACGTGAATCCGACCATCACCCCTGGTGAGACAAAACCGTGACTCGTCAGTGAAGAGCACTTTTTGCCAGTCCTGTCTGGTCCATCAACGGTGGGCAACGTTGTTGCCGGTGATGTCTGGTGAGGACCTGCCTTACAACAGTCCTACTAGCCCCCAGTCCAGCCTCTCTCAGGCTATTGCGGACAGTCTGATCACTGATGGAGGGATTTTGCATTCCTGGTGTAACTCGGGCAGTTGTTGTTTCCATCCTGTACCTGTCCCGCAGGTGTGATGTTCGGATGTACCGATCCTGTGCAGGTGTTGTTACACGTGGTCTGACCCTGCGCGGACGATCAGCTGTCAGTCCTGTAGAGCGGTCTTAGGCATCTCACAGTACGGACATTGCAATTTATTGCCCTGGCCACATCTGCAGTCCTCATGCCTCCTTGCAGCATGCCTAAGGCACGTTCACGCAGATGAGTAGGGACCCCGGGCATTTTTCTTTTGGTGTTTCTCAGAGTCAGTAGAAAGGCCTCTTTAGTGTCCTAAGTTTTCATTACTGTGACCTTAATTGCCTACCGTCTGTAAGCTGTTGTCTTAACGACCGTTCCACAGGTGCATGTTCATTAATTGTTTAAACCCTTTACAATGAAGATCTGTGAAGTTATTTGGATTTTTACGAATTATCTTTGAAAGACAGGGTCCTGAAAAAGGGACGTTTCTTTTTTTGCTGAGGGATAAATTATTCAGACAACACCTGTGTCCCAATTTCTCTTTTCAAAATAGACCACAACAAAAACAGACTGTGGATACACACACCTAGTTATTTTCTCTATTATATGCTTGACACTGAGGGGTCAACCTATACAGATGATGCACCCACGAGACATTTTACATTTTTGTCATTTTAGCAGTTACCCATAGCAACTTACAGGAGCAATTAGGTTTGAGTGCCTTGCTCAAGGGGACAACAACATATTTTCCACCTAGTCTTCTCGGGGATTCGAACCAGCAACCTTTCGGTGACTGGCCCAACACTCTTAACCGCTAGGCTACCTTCCACCCTCAGCAGTCTCTTAATAAGAGTTGGTCAGTCAGGTGAAACACACTGAAGGCCAGGTTCAGAGACTTATCCTCTGAGCACTGTGGACAACCAGGAAATGGGGGCAAAGATCATGCATCATACAATCTTGACTATCATTGTGCTTTCAGAGCAATGTCTAGAAAACAGTTAAGCTTCAAGGAGGAATCTTAAGGATTCATGCTTGTGGATAAGTCTTTGCTCTACAGTACATCTTGTTAAAGTAAATACATTAAATAGTGTTGTCTGCCACAGACTCGGCACCAGGATAAAGTGACTAACGGGGCAGCTGAAAACGGCAGTTCTTGCATTGGAATTATATAGAATTTTGCTTATAATCACCTTATACCACAATAAACGAAGTTCAAATGCTGAGACTCGTCGATCATTGAGTGCTTTTGAAGTGACAGTCAGGTTGGCGCGAAATCTGTATCAGCACAAGGAGCAGCGCCCTACACACTAAAGCAAGTCCGTTTTGGTAATGAATATTAGGCTACAAGATTAGATAGGGTAATTCACCCATTACAAAAAAGCCTATGTGAATGCATTTGTACACACAGCTGTCTTACCAAAATAATGCAAACTAAATGCTGAAAGTAGTCGCTTAGTTATTCATGCATTTAAACAAAAATACTGAACAGCAGCTTGACTTAGAATACTGACAACTGTGAATGTGAACAGAACAAAAACAGCATGCCAAGTAGCAGGCCTAGTAAACAAAATATCAGATTGATAAAAGGCATGACACAATCTATGTAAGCCAGTAACATTAACAGTAAACAAACACACTACACAAAAGGTGAATGGAGATCCAAGCATAGGCAAATGAGATGCAGCCATGCACAGCTGTCTTGCCAAATAAATAGGTCAAACATGGAAAATCATGCCACTCGGTGCTAATGAGTTCAGCAACACGGTGTGACGTGGCACAATACATTTCTGTGACTCAATTGACCCAGATAGTCAATGCCGGCCTACCATCAACATGTTTTCCAATACGTACAGTTCCATTAACAACCACCAAAACCAATCGGCTACCAAGAAAACCATAATAGAATATATCTATTTCTATGATGTAACATAACACTTTATAGCTATACCCGGGGGCATCATTTGGGTTCTTGCATTGGAATTATATTGAATTCTGCTTATATATATCACGCTATACCACAATGAACATAAAATATCAAATTCTTTTGATCAAGAAGTAACAGGTTGGCGCAAAAATTTCCGCTGCGCTCTATCAGCACCATGGACAGGGCCCTACAAACTAAAGCAAGATTTTAATAAAAAAACACCTAGATAGTTTTTTTTACCGTTTCAGAAATCTTCTTGAAAGATCTCCCTCAAATGCCAGTTGGATTAGTTGAGCTTTCCTCGGGTGTAGCATGCTTCTTCTGGGCTGACTGAACACGTTTGTCAAAGTGGAACATTTGTTCTCGGATGTAGCATCCTCAGTGACCATTTCACTCATGAGCCCTATGATTTCATTTGGAATATCATATGATGTCTATGTGGGGTATGCTGCTCAACACCTTGGCAAGTTCCTTGTCTTTTCGGAGAGAAAAAAAAAGTCCACTGCCCCCTCCCCTCTATCACGTGCAATGTCCCCCTCAGTGGTTGCTGGTTTGAAACAATGAACTCAATAATGTCCACAATCGCCGACACGATTTCTTGCCAGCTGCCCATCATTAACAAGTTGACACCTCAGTACCCATACCCTAACTTGTTTTTCTTTCCACAGTGCATATCAAATGCTCTTTACTTGATGCCAGCCTAGCGAATCCCTTGGTATTATCAATAGCATGCTTCAAGTTAGAACACCCAGCTGGGTTAACCTCTCTTGGGTAGGGGGCAGTATTTTGACGTCCGGATGAAGAAGGTGCCCAGAGTAAACTGCCTGCTACTCAGTCCCAGAAGCTAAGATATGCATATTATTAGTAGATTTGGATAGCAAACACTGAAGTTTCTAAAACTGTTTGAATGATGTCTGTGAGTATAACAGAACTCATATGGCAGGCAAAAACCTGAGAAGAAATCCAACCAGGAAGTGTGGAAATCTGAGGTTTGTAGTTTTTCAAGTGATTCCCTATCCAATATACAGTGTCTGTGGGATCATTTTGCACTTCCTACGGCTTCCACTAGATGTCAACAGTCTTTAGAACGTTGTTTCATGCTTCTACTGTGAATGGGGAGAGAATAAGAGCCTTTGGAATCAGATGACTGAGAAAATGACATGAGCTCAGTGGCGCACACTCACGTTAGAGTTAGCTGTGTTCTTTTTCTTTTTTGAAGACAAAGGAATCGTCTGGTTGGAATATTATGGAAGATCTATGATAAAAACATCCTAAAGATTGATTCTATACATCGTTTGACATGTTTCTACGAACTGTAATAACTCAAAAAAAGTTTGTCTCTACTCACTGCGCGAGCACAGTGGATTTGGATTACTCGACTGAAAGCGCGAACAAAATGGAGGTATTTGGACATAAAGGATGGACTTTATCGAAACAAATGAACATTTATTGTGGAACTGGGATTCCTGGGAGTGCATTCCGATGAAGATCAAAGGTAAGTGAATATTTATAAATGCAATTTCTGAGTTTTTTTGACTCCACAAATTGGCGGGTTTGGTTTTGTGACTGAGCACCGTACTCAGATTATTGCAAAGTGTGCTTTCGCTGTAAAGCTTTTTTGAAATCTGACACAGTGGTTGCCTTAAGGAGAAGTGTATCTATAATTCTTTGAATAACAGTTGAATATTTTATCAACGTTTATGATGAGTATTTCTGTAAATTGATGTGCTCATTCACCGGAAGTTTTGGGAGGCAAAACATTTCTGAACATTACACGCCAATGTAAAAATGGGGGTTTTGGATATAAATATGAACTTTATTGAGCAAAACATACATGTATTGTGTAACATGAAGTCCTATGAGTGCCATCTGATGAAGATCAAAGGTTAGTGATTAATGTTAGCTGTATTTCTGGTTTTTGTGACGCCTCTCCTTGCTTGGAAAATGGCTGTGTGGTTTTTCTTGTCTAGGCGCTGTCCTAACAATCTAATGTTATGCTTTCGCCGTAAAGCCTTTTTGAAATCGGACAATGTGGTTGGATTAACAAGAAGTGTATCTTTAAAATGGGATATAATAGTTGTATGTTTGAGAAATTTGAATTGTGAGATTTTTGTTGTTTTCAATTTGGCGCCCTGCTATTTCACTGGCTGTTGAATAGTGTGTCCCGCGGGACGCTAGCGTCCCACATACCCCAGAAAGGTTAAAGGCCTTGTCTGTGTTAGCATTGGGCCCAACACAGAACTTTCGACATGGGAAACAAAATGCTGCATCTGCAGTAACCGAGTATTCCAGCCACTCTTCTTATGAACCAGTTGCCATTAAATTAATGTTTTTGGACATAAAACCTGCAGCTAGGGTAGGATTCTAGGCTAACCTGGGCTTGCTCCTCTTTTCCAAGATCGTCAGGAACAATGGAGGTGGAGGGGGTTGTGGGGCCATTATCCTGGCGACGCTTGTGGAAGAGGTGGAAGGCTCTGCATACGGCGCTAGCTTGAGCCAGTGAGGAAGAGGCGATGCGAGATGGACAACTGGGCCAAAAAACTGTCTTCTCCAGCAGGTGGCGTTGTTTCTTTCACTTACCAAGCGGGGAGTTTTTGTATGAGTGTCGAATTTGGTCACCAAAAAATGTAATGGCTTATTTGCTACATGAGGTTTATTTGATCGAATACAAGTTTCATAATGCTTAGGTTGTTACGAATGTACTGATAAGGACACGTGACATCCAAGCAACTTTGAGAAAAAACACTTTATATCGGAGTTGTCTCAAGATGGCCATGCATATTGATGACGTGGCTAGTAGCATAGCATCTCTCCATTGAAAACAGGCGGTTGACGTCAACACCCGTCATCGACAGGTATTTTGTCATTATATACAAATCTCTGCTGGAGCTCGGCGGCATCGTCGCTGCTTGGCTTGGCACGTGGCCTCAGTAATTTGATGGTGCTGCTGCCCGTCGACTTTGTTTCTGATATCCATTGTGGCAGTTGCAGATTAGCTGGTTCGAGCTAGCTAAATAGGCTAAGACTAATAACACTAACGCTTTTACAGCTAGCTAAGAAGATAACTATGTAGTGGTGTGGGGCGTGAAAGAGTTGAGTGAAGCAGCTTCAATGGTAAACTTGATCGAGCCCTTATAAATCAAAATATTACAGGCAGAGGCGTATCACGTTATTCAATTAGCCTACCACAGGTGAGAAGCATTTTGTCCCCCACATTTTATGGAAACCCAAAGGGAGTCATACCTAACCGTCCCAGTGGCTTTCCATAGCCCCCTACACACCGCGGCGCGCTCTGTCTATTGTGCTGACACAGCGCAGATACAGATTTTGCACCAACCTCTCACTCAATCATTTAGATTGTTTTTTTGTTTCAATACAAAACATACACATACAAAACGACAACATACAGATGCACACAAAAATCCACAATATCACCCCTTGCCCAGACCCACCTACTCACACTCCCATCTCCAGCGTCCGGATCTCTCTCCGCCACAAGTCACCCACGCACTTTCAACATTTAGATAAAGCATTTGACCTTTCCATTGTGTTAACGATGGATGATTTCCAGTTAAGTATACTTTTCTCATCCTTCTTTAAAAAAAAGTATCGCCTAATAATAATTGGAGTCAGGAGTCAACTAACCTGGAGTCGAATCAATGAGACGAGATTGGAGATTTTGGTTAGAGCTGCCCTGCCCCATAAAAAACAATCACAAACTTTGAGTTTGCTATTCACAAGAAGCGTTGCCTTGAACAAAAGAGCTCTCATAAGACCTAAGATTAAGAATAGTTGCCTTGCATGAAGCTGGAAAGGGTTACAAAAGTACAGTTGAAGTCGGAAGTTTACATATCTGTCTAAACAAATCTGTCTAAACAATTGTTGGGAAAATGTGTTGTGTCGTGCACAAAGTAGATGTCCTAACCGACTTGCCAAAACAATAGTTTGTTAACAAGAAATGTGGAGGGGTTTAAAAACAAGTTTAATTGACTCCAACCTAAGTGTATGTAAACTTCCGACTTCAACTGTATCTCTAAAAAGTCAGTCCACGGTAATACAAATGGTCTATTAATGGAGAAAGTTCAGCACTGTTGCTACTCTCCCTAGGAGTGGCCGTCCTGCAAAGATGATTGCAAGAGCACAGCGCAGAATGCTCAATGAGATTAAGAAGAATTAGAGTGTCAGCTAAATACTTACAGAAATCTCTGGAAGATGCTAACATCTCTGTTGACGAGTCTACAATACGTAAAACACCAAACAAGAAGGGTGTTCATGGGAGGACACAATGGAAGAAGCCACTGCTATCCAAAAAAAACATTGCTGCATGTCTGAAGTTCACAAAAGAGCACCTGGATGTTCTACAGCGCTACTGGCAAAATATTATGTAGACAGATTAAACTAAAGTTGTGTTGTTTGGAAGGAACACACAACACTAAGTGTGGAGAAAAAAAAATGTACAGCACACCAACATCAAAACCTCATCCAAAATGTAAACTATGGTGGAGGGAGGGAGCATCATGGTTTGGGGCTGCTTTGCTGCCTCAAGGCCTGGACAGCTTGCCATCATCGATGTAAAAATGAATTCCCATGTTTATCAAGACATTTTGCAGGAGAATGTAAGGCTGTCTGCCAATTGAAGCTCAACAGAAGTTAGGTGATGCAACAGGACAACAACCCAAAAGACAGAAGTAAATCAACAACAGAATGGCTTGAACAGAAGGAAATACGCCTTCTGGAGTGACCCAGTCAGTCCTGACCTCAACCCGATTGAGAAGCTGTGGCATGACCTCAAGTGAGCGGTTCACACCAGACATCCCAAGAATATTGCTGAACTGAAACAGTTTTCCTCCTGATCGTTGTGCAGGTCTGATCTGCAACTACAGAAAACGTTTAGTTCAGGTTATTGCTGCCAAAGGAGGGTCAACCTGTTATTAAATCCAAGGGTTCACATACTTTCCCACCCTGCACTGTGAATGTTTACACGGTATGTTCTATAAAGACATGAAAAAGTGTTATTGTTTGTGTGTTATTAGATTAAGCAGACTGTTTGTCTATTGTGACTTAGATGAAGATCAGATCAAATGTTATGACCGATTTATGCAGAAATCCAGGTCATTCTAAAGGGTTCACATAGTTTTTATTCCCACTGTACATTGTAATATTTCTGATAACCAACTTTCGAACTCTGCCCATAACATTTGGACTTTATTGCATTCCCAGAAGGCATGGATTATTGAGTTGTTGTTAGTTTTGCACTTAAGACACGACTCTGCTGTCGTTAACTGTAATTCTGTTAGTTATGTTCCAACTTTCCCTCCATCTTGTGCCAATATCAGTTATTTTTACGTCTTGGTTCCAATAGTTAATATTTTTTTCTAAGAGATTGTCAGTTGGTTATGAACTCCGCAAGGTTTTGTATATCTTACCCATCATATGAATATCTTTTTCTGACTCAAATAAGATTCCCGCAAGATTGCTATGATGCCCAAAAGATTTCAAATAGACAATTCTTGGTATGAAATTTTTAAGTTGCATGTATTGGAAAATATCTACATTAGTCAGCCCAAAATTACTTTTTAATTCTGTCATGGAAATGTATTTATTTCCTAATAGAAAGTAATTTCCTGTTTCTATGCCTTTAGTTTTCCATGTGGATCAATCTGTTAATTCTGAAAAGCTATCCAAGGATTTTTACATAAGGTTGTGTTTTCAGGGAGAGATATTGGTTCTTGTAGAATCCGTTTAATTTTCTTCCATATCGTTAGTGTTCTTAACTAGGAAGTTGTTCATGTTCTTACATGCTGACCACACCGCCCGAACTTGGTTCTATTTTAGACTCTTGACGCTCTGCAATCCCGCCTCTCCCATCTCCTTATTGGTTTTTAGGAGCGTATACCCACGGGGGTGATTGAAAGATGAACTGCGGTCCACACTCCAGTCCAGTTGGTTGCAGTAATGCACCTTAAAGTTGGTTGCCAACCGCCATATGAAATCCACAGAAGAAGACTGAAGGAGGAGAGATTACTAAATACCAACTAGGTTTCCCCCTTTTATTTGTGGATTAATTGTCGGAGTAGAGAACACACGATTTTATGTGACTCAAAATGGGTCCAAATTCTACTAAAAAAATAACCTTGTGCATTTCAGGTAAAATAACCCAATGTTTATATCCCAGGACAAATTAGCTAGCTACAGCAAGCTAGATTGCTAAATGTTTAATATGTGTTTTGACCTGTCCTCAAATTAATATAGTATGCTCAGAGTTAGTTTTGATATTTCAACCTGCATGTCCTGATCACGTCTGGTGTGGATGGACAAAATCAACGAGCCCGTTGTAAAACTGAGGGAGCACAAGTTTCAATTGAGGGGGTTATGCCCCCTTTTGCCCCCTCGTGGAGCTGGGTATGGTCTGCCAGAAGCAATATCCACAAACTAATTATTGTCTAACAAGCCCCAGGGGTCAGGCTGTTTGTGGAGAGGTAAGCTCATACAGCACTTTACATTTCGTTAGCTGTGTTCCCCCTACACCCCACAAGCAGCTGAGACATTCCATAAACACTTGGCTTGCCAGCCAGCAGCACAGAGGGCCCTTTGAGTATGACCTGGGAGTGGAGCTAAGACCAAGGGGACCAGAGGGGCGAAACAGAGCACAAGAGAGGATTAGAGCAAAGAGGGAAGCCTGGAGCGAGGGACAAAAGCTCAAACATGTCTCATGCCTTTCTACCATTATCTTTAAGAAAATATCTGGATATGGAAAACAGCCTGGGGTGACACCAGTACTTTCAAACCTGGATGAGGTAGGCCGACTGCACTTAAAATAATGTAGAGGACTGTCCATGTTCTGTTAGATCTGGAAGTATTTCAAGGTTGAGAGTTGAAATCGTGCCAAGTAAGCTACTGACCAACCATTTACCCCTATGCTGGTGTAACTTGAACTGGACAGGGTCTGTTCATTTGAGAGATTAATGATGTGTTTGTCCCTGTGTTCCCTCTGACTGCAGCTGGCAGGGCCCTGGCCTGCTGCTCTGATCCCCTGCCAGCTCTCCAGGAACACTCCCACTGCACCATTTTCCCAAGTCAACCACCTCGGAGGACAGGTGACAGGAAACACAGACCTCACTCACGGTGCACAAGAGCTCTGTCCCTTTTCTGCGCTGGCCCCAATTAATCTACATTTTTAGACACAAGTCTTGAATGTAAACTTAAAAGGGGAGGGAGTGGCCCATTTTCTTTGCTTCCTTAACCACTAAAAGCTGAGAATGTTGACGTTCAGGCACAAAAACCAGCCTGTGTGAGTTTCATCAGGAGCTCTGAAAGATTAATGATTGGACCGTTAACCTGGAGGGTGGGCCACCACCATCGCTCTACCTCCTGCTGTGATTACAAATACAGCCCTGGACTGACGCCAGACACCCAGAGAGATAGGATCACTACAAGACAGACTGAGTGAAAGCTTCACATTTGTGTCAAAGGAGATATACAGACCTGTCTAATTGATACTAAGCAGAGGCTACTCTTGGCCTGGCAGAGGTTCACTCAAACTGAAGACATTCTAACACAAGCACCAGTAGCCCATCTTATAATGTACTCATCATTAGCCATAAGACATTTCTGTGAGCCATACAGTAGGAAAAAGCCCTGGCCACTGGCATGTCTGTCAATGTCATAGTGATAATTAACTATGGCAAAGCAGACACATCATAGAAGTGGCCTCATTTAAGCCACACAGCTAATCAGCAGCTCTATTCACAGCCAGGACTGACAATTGGCCTAGATATCCACAAACGAGGAGAATGTGCTCATTCTCTTATTCCTGTGCTATTCTAGGAATAAGAGACCTTAGAGATGTGACCATTTTAGACGGGCTGTTTTCCCATGATTAAAAGCAAGAGGTAAAGCAGGGTTGGTGGAGTCAGTGTGGCAAGGACTGAGGCCCATTTATGCCAGTCAGTACTGTACCCAATGCCAGGGCTGACCTTCTTTCTCAGGCAGAGCCAGCCACCATGCCAGGTAGTAAAACACTAGGAGGGCTGCAGGGTACCTGTCAATGCCACCCTGTGTTTGACAGGTTCGCCGCTTATGCAGTCACAAGAGAACCCCCCCCAAAAAACAACATTGGAGTTGTATTTTCTTCTTAAAATGCAGCAATGACTTAATGCAACTTAAATGAATTCAAATGAAGCCACTGCCATTTGAAAGGGACATTTAAAACCTCTGCACAACACTGACACTGTATACATTTGTAACGGCAGCATCCCTTCCTCTGCATATATATTGTAGGTATACACTCAACGGACAGTTTAGCGAAAATGGATCACTCCTACAGACAGTGAGTTACGTGGCCTGCTATATAAAGCAGGCAGACAGGCATGCAGCCACTGTTCGATTGAACTTTATAATGGGCAAAATAAGTGATTAAGCGACTTTGAGCGTGGTATAGTCATCAGAAACGGCCACCCTCCTGGGCTTTTCACGCACGACAGGGTCTAGGGTTTACAGAGAATGTTTTTTGTTTGTCGCACCAATCAGTGGCAGCCCTGTGGGCAAAAAGGTCGAAGGAGAATGGCAAGAATCGTGCAAGCTAACAAGCGGGCTACAAACAGACAAATAAAGGCGCAGTACAACAGTGGTGTGCAGAACGACATCCTTGTCACGGATGTGCTATCGCAGCAGACAACCACATCGGGTTCCACTCCTATCAGCTTAAAACAAGAAGAAGCAGCTCCGGTGGGCACACGGTCAGCGACACTGGACAATTGAGTGGAAAAACATTGGCTGGAACATGACAGCGAGTTCAGTTAACGTTAACTTCTGTGCAGTCCCCAGACCTCAACACAATAGAGCATCTCCCAGTACTAGATGGGTGTACCTAATAAACTGGATGGTAAGTGTATACAAAACATTAAGAACACCTGCTCTTTCCATGACAGACTGACCAGGTGAATCCAGGTGAAAGCTATGGTCCCTTATTGATGTGACTTGTTAAATCCACTTCAATTAGTGCAGATGAAGGGAAAGAGACAGGTTAAAGAAGGATTTTTAAGCCTCGAGACAGACATGGATTGGGTATGTGTACCATTCACAGGGTGAAATGGGCAAGAGAAAATATTGAAGTGCCTTTTAATGGGGTATGGTCGTAGGCGCCAGGCTCACTGGTGTGTGACAAGAACTGCAACGCTGCTGGGTTGTTCACGCTCAACAGCTTCCTGTGTGTATCAAGAATGGTCCACCACCTAAAGGACATCCAGCCAACTTGGCACAAATGTGGGAAGTATTGGAGTCAACATGGGCCAGCATCAGTGGAGGCTCCTCAGAAAGGGGAGAACCATCCTCCTCAGTGAATTTCATAAAAATAGTGAAACATTAAAAATGTTATCCTTATATATATATATATATATATATATATTCACGTCACCATACACTATTTTGCAATGAAGGTCTGCAGTAGCCTCAACAGCACTCTGTAGGGTAGCACCATGGTGTAGCCGGAGGACAGCTAGCTTCCGTCCTCCTCTGGGTACATTGACTTCAATACAACACCTAGAAGGCTCTTGGTTCTCACCCCCTTCCATTGACTTACAAAGTAATTATTACAACTTCCGGAGGATGTCCTCCAACCTATCAGAGCTCTTGCAACATGAACGGACATGTTGTCCACCCAATCAAAGGTCCAGAGAATTAATCTAGTACTGAAAGCATAACAGTTCTGAACAAATGAATTTCTTCCAAAATTAAAGGACAAGCGAGACAGAGGGAGAGAGAGTGAGCTAGCTATATTTGGTTGTATTTTATTTATTTTTTACTTTCACGTAGCTAACTGAATGCAGCTAGCTAGTTTAGCCTACTCAAAACACCTGGCTCAAGACAGAGAGGGATGCTTTGTTAGCTAACTGACTATGGCTATCCAACACTGAATCTCTTCCAAGTCACGGTAAGCTTTTGGTTTTAATAATTTATTACCATCGGGGCCCGCCGGTGTAACTGATAAACTGCTTGCTGACTGTATTGTAGCGGGTTTACTAACGTGCTAGTTCTAGTAGCTATGTTGACTATGAGGTGAAAACAACATTGGCTGTGCGTAGCGGTTAGCAGTCATGATATGAAGGTTTGTCTTTGAAAGGTTTTTTCACCTGGTCACGGACAGCGGATGTGTTATACACTGAAGTCTACAAGTGAAGGGAAAAAGTGAGAGGAGGAAAGTGTGTAGATAGTTGCAAGAGATAATTATATATGCAAGAAGCAAAGTGATCATGCTGTTTTTATATTGCTGCTATGAAAGTGAACTGTGTTTGCGTGTGATCAGGTGTGTATTCATTCCACCGATTCTGTTGAATTTTTATAGGGTTATAGTAACCTCATGATGGGCACAGGAAAACGTGAGTATCATGTAGTAGCCTAAACCGATCAAGGTTACATTGAGCTGGGTGAATGGAATATGAATGACAGTCACCCAATATGCTCTATTTGAAATAAGGCAATCCGCATTCATTTTTTTTTTAAAGCACCGCCACTGGCCAGCATCCCTGTGGAACGCTTTTGACACCTTGTACAGTCCATGCCCCAACGAACAGAGGCTGTTCTGAGGACAAAAAGAGGGGGGTGCAACTCAATATTAGGAAGGTGTTCCGAATGTTTGGTATAGTCAGTGTATGTCTGTAAATCTTGTATATCTTCACTGTAAATCCTCTTTACCTTTACTGTATTTATACTGACTTTGTGTCTGCATATTGTCTATTGCTGGCATCACCTATTCACTAAGTCAAATTCCAGGTATGAGCAAATGTACTTGGCAAATAAAGTCATTCTGATTCTTGTAAAGCTAAATAGTCACCAGAACGCTTATGTAACTGGAGCACAGTGGCCCTTTATAACATTGACATTATAAGCTAGCTTTACTCAGCAGATTAAATGGAATTTACTGAATGTTGCAATGAGTTTTGTTATAAAACAAAAAGAAAAACAGATTTTCCCATACTCGCTCAAAATCACTGACCAAAATAGAGAATAGTGGATTGTCATGCCCGCCTCAAAACCACTACTTACCACAGCACTGATCCAGCAATGTGCGCAATGGCCCTAATGTTCTTACGACATCAGAAAATAAATCCAGATTTCCATTAATCCACGAAGCCCGATTTACATGAAGTGATCCTGCAGCAGGACCGTTACCTCAGCAACACGGCCATTCAGACCACCACTCCAGGACCAGGCTCAGCAGCATTGTTTCTGCTGAACATTTAACCAGCAAGCTGCAGCAATCACACTAAGCTAACTCCAGTTTACGAAGGCTTCAGTCAAAACATGTATCTAGGTATCTGATAGGAAATGGGGAAACAGGCTACAGGTCAAGCAGCATTGGTAAATGGGTGTTATTGTGAAGAAACAATAATGTGGTGAGACAATGTAGAAAACAACCCATGACAGTGTTATTGTAATATCAAAAAGCTAAATATTTGACCACAAGTCAAAAGGAATCTGTATTTCTGTCAGAAGAGCCAAACACTGGCTTACTGTTCTCAGACAATTTTCTTGTTCATTGCATGTTTGGTTTAAAATGCTTTCCAGCCCATCACGTTACATAACAGCCTGTTCTCAACAATTGCTACTGAAAATCTGCTCCAAACAGCATGTCTTTTTTTGTAATAACGTCAAACAACGCTCTTCTCATATGAATTCACATAGCAACAAATGACCCTGACTGATTCACTACAACAGACCGTCTGTTAAGACTTCAGTGAAATCATGTAATATGTGGCATTGAGTCACCCCTTTTCACTTAGACATGTATTTCTTTAATTGAATCCCCATCATAGACAAATCATAGAGCCTCTCATGTATTAAAGCTTCAATAAATATTTTGCATGGGAACTCACTCTTCTCTGTCCTTGGCAGCACCTAGTAAGACCACCCCATCCCACTTAACATTGCTACATTGTTGCAGTGTCAATACATACTCTGCATGAGTGATTCTCCTATTGTGTTCACACATCACAACAGGAAACACTGAGGCCTGAGATTTTGATGGGAAGCCATGTGACACACTTTGAGCCCTCCGTCCTCTTTTTAGTGAGAGTTATCAGCCCTTTTCCTCCCCACCCCCAACACAGAGCCTCCCTAAATTCATCACGCTACACAAGCCCCTTTAAGTTAATTACTTCTAGCTAAGGACAACAACGCTGATGTGTGCTGACACAAAAACACTCTGGGTGGACAGGGCCGAGTGACTGGGCAGCCTGAGGGCACGCACTGTCTCAATCAGGGCATGTCCACAAGAGCACTAAGCCACTCAATAGGAGAGTAGAAGAGGGGGGGGGCAGGCATGTTTACAAAGTGAAAAGAAAACAGTCGCACAATCTACAAAGAACCACACAAGCACTAGGGTGCTTTGCGATGGTTGGGCTGTGCTAGTGGTTTAATGTATTCATATGGAAAACTTATTGGCAGATGCATGGTACACTAGATCTAAATAACTCCTTCCTTTCCTTCGACATGTTGCAGGTGCACATATACTGTAAGCACATCCGTGCTTGAGGAGAGGTCTAGGTTAGGGCAAGTACAGGCATCTCTAATAAACATGAAACGGCAGTGGTTACTGAGCCCTAGGGTGCATTAACAATTCTCGTGCTTTTATACAGTGTCTCATCAAATGGAAATTAAAACAGAGGATAGAAAATATCTTGATTACAAAAGGACAGAGACTATGTCCTTGCAGACCTACCCAGGTCTCCATGGAGACTGTTGTCATGCGAGGTCCTACTAGACGTAGTGGAGTTCCCATCGTCGGGCCAGATCTGACCTGTTTTACGGACACCCACGATGGAGGCCTCGGACACCAACACCTGCTGCTTCAGACGTTTCTGAGACAAAGGGGTGGGGGGGCTGCTGCTGTCAAAGGACTGCTGGGAAATCTGGGACGGAGAACGGCTCTTCGGTCTGTACATATGATAGGTCGTGGGACTTGGTGACACGTGACTTGACTGGCCAGAGGAGAAGTCCTCCTCGCTGGACGTTAGGTTCTCATTGGAGCTGCAGTCTGGGGTGTAGCCGCCCCCAACATCGTCAAAACTCCCAGGTGAGTAGGAGCGCCTTGGCCAGGTGAGGTGAGAGTCCTCCTCCACACTGTGGTCCCTGATGTGGATGATCCTCCCCTCCCCCATCATCCCCCCGACATACACACTGGTGTAGGGCTGACAGTCTGCCGGTTGTCTCCCCCCATTGGAACGGATCACACTGTCCTTGAAGAAATGTGGGTTCACCTCTACTGCATCATCATACAGCCCATTGTAGCCACAGCCGCCCTCCGTGGATCTGCCTCGGAGGACAGATTTGCGGATCTCCCCCGTCGCAGTGGACAGGTTCCCAGGCAGGGAGTGCAGGGACCTCTTCCGCTCCATTTGCATGGCCTGGCAGCCCAGGCTGCTGATCTTGTCTGAGACCTCCCTGTCATTGACCTTCACTAAGCCTCTCTCATGGTGGTACTCCATGTTCACGTAAAAGTGTCTCTCTGTCCCACCAACCCCTTTCCCATCTCCTGCCGTGTGAGAGTTGGCTCTCTTGATGTGCTCAAAGTTGGACCTCAGCGCTGCTACGGAGCCCATGCCTACCCTGTCTAGATTTGTGTCTGGAGGACCCAATGTAGGCCCGTGAGGGGAGAAGCCACCACTCTGTTTGGAGGGAGACACCCCATCCACCTCTTCCTCTGGATACTGTTTACACCTCCCTGCGTCAACTGCCTCACCTGGCTGCTCCTCCACTGAAGGCTCATCTAAGTGGGATCTCTGGGTGTCTGAAACACTGGATTCGTCTCCAATATTCATTAGGGACATCCTCTTGATGCCCCATCTCTGTCCATCATATGCCTTCCTCTCCTTGGCCAGTAACGTCTGCAGGTAGATCATCCGAAAGCGCTCCTTGTTCACCTCCAACTCCAGCTGCCTGATAGATGCCTTGCATTTCTCAAGCTCCTGCTCAACATCCCCCAATGATTTCAGCTCCATATTTGGGGGATTTGACTCTGGGAACTGGGCTTTCCAAGCCTCTACAAAACCCACTGGTTCAACCATTTTTTTTTTAATTGCTTAGTTCACTGAGAATAGAGTAGAAACTTCTACTAAAATATCTACTAAACGATATGATTAGTTTCCAATCAAAATTATTTCTAAAGTATGACTTATAATGGCCATTAGAAGCTATTTCCACACTTCACTGACTGAATACAGTTTTCAGAAGACTCGTGCACATTTATTCTTATGGTTCTAACGTTATTTATCAACATATCAGCTCGCATAGTAGAGAATGCCATGAGGACTGCGAATGACGACCCAGTTCAGATACCTGCAACAACAAAAACAGAAAGAAAGTGTCCTTATCTTCTGTAAGTAAATGTCAGTAGACAATGATCCTTCATTCATCGTAAAAGCAGGAGCACTGTGCTATATCCAGACGTTCCATCCATTGATTTAGTGAAAGTCCAATAACAATTTTACATTTCCACTGTAATTCCTGTTTTTCGTGTTTGTTCGTTACTCCGCGTCCAATTGAAAGTTAGTTTGAATGTTCTCTCGTTAACCTTTGATTCACCACACATGATATACACTTCGTTTGATCGCACGCTACAGTTACTGTGTTTTGCTCATTTTATTTAGGTTGAGTTAGTGCTGAAAAGAGAGGGAGGGACTTTGATGTGATTGAGGATCAGTGCAGTTTTAAAGACACAGGCACGTCGAGAAAACAAGAAATCCAAGCTGAAGAAAAAAACCTGATAATGATATGGTCTATATTATGTAAGTCATAATGTAGACTAATCTATTGCCATTTTGTAAGATTAAAAACAAACGTTTTATTAAGGTGTATATATACCGTCTGAAATATCGATATTTGTCTCCATCTAATGGTACAAAAGAGAAATCCAGACAGCCAAGAACCTGCGTGTGCGCTGGTGGCAGAGTCTGCCCAGCTTGTCCCACTCTCTCTTCAGAGAGAAACAGGCGAAGCGAGAATTTTTATTTAACTAGGCACGTCAGTTAAGAACAAATTCTTATTTACAAAGACGGCCTAGGAACAGTGGATTAACTGCCTTGTTCAGGTGCAGAACGACAGATTTTTACCTTGTCAGCTCGGGGATTCAACCTTTTGGTTACTGGCCCAACGCGCTAACCACTAGGCTACCTTTACCTCCCCGCCCAATATCTGTTAAACAAAACAAGACCACGAAAGACATTTTTTTATGGCGGCCAATGAGAGATTGTCAATTTGGTCAAGAAAAACATGAAATACTAATTTGCTACGTGGGGCTTATTTGATCAATAGACATTTCGTAATGGTGGCATTTCAACAACTTTGATATTGGAGTTGTGCCTGTTGTCATAGAGATAGATAGAGGACTCACGTTATATAAAATTTGATTATGGACATTGCCATTGAGGCCTTCCACCATTTTAAAGTAGTCAACTGGGTGGGGATTCCTATGAGTTGGGAGCCAATAAAGAAGCCAATAGCCAATGAAGAAGAAGAAATTGACTACTTTAAAATGGAGATACTCAATGGCGCTGCCCATGCTGTCACAGACACAGATTGGTGCCTTTATTCAAACGCATATCTGCCCTCTCATTGGCTAGAATGGTCCCACCTGATCTCACCTCCCGCCTGACTTCCATGTCAAACTAGCGACATTAAGGTTTTATTTATTTATTTTTATTTAACCGTTATTTAACTAGGCAAGTCAGTTAAGAACAAATTCTTATTTACAATGACGGCCTACACCGGCCAAACCCGGACGACAATGGGCCAATTGTGCACCGCCCTATGGGACTCCCAATCACAGCCGGTTGTGATATAGCCTGGAATCGAACCAGGGTCTGTAGTGACACCTCTAGCACTGAGATGGATGCAGTGCCTTAGACGACTGCGCCACTTGGGAGCCCATGAGTCACATGATCATACAGATTTTTTTCGAATTAAAAATCCCTCTGAAAAATGTTTTTTTTCTATTCTTTTTTTATTTAAATCACACAAAAAAAATTGTTTAAAGTTAAAAAACATTTATTGAAAATAACATTATAGAAATCAATTAACTATTTATTATTATTTGACCATGCTGGTCATTTATGAACATTTTAACATCTTGGCCATGTTCTGTTATAATCTCAACCTGGCACAGCATTTTACATTTTACATTTTAAGTCATTTAGCAGACGCTCTTATCCAGAGCGACTTACAAATTGGTGCATTCACCTATAATATCCAGTAGAACAAACACTTTACAACAGCCAGAAGAGGACTGGCCACCCCTCATAGCCTGGTTCCTCTCTATGTTTCTTCCTAGGTTTTGGCCTTTCTAGGGAGTTCTTCCTAGCCACCGTGCTTCTACACCTGCATTGCTTGCTGTTTGGGGATTTAGGCTGGGTTTCTGTACAGCACTTTGCGATATCAGCTGATCTAAGAAGGGCTACATAAATAAATTTGATTTGACTTGAACTATTTACTATATGACCGAAAAAACTATAGTGAGGAGTTTTTTTCTTATAGTCCCTTTAAAAAACAACAACAATAACAACACAATAACAACACTGTTGCTGGAAGTATTAGTGTTTTTTAACTGCTAACAGAACAGGATTTTATCATGTTTAGAAGAGCACATTTTCAAATTGACCCTATCCAGGAATAACTTTTGGATGAGGCCACAAGGCTAAGCTCAGTCTGTCTTATCTGGTATACTGTGTGATCTTATGCATTCTCTATGTAATTTGGCTCTCTCTCTCTTTCTCTCTATTATCTCTCTATTACCTTGTCCCGGACCAGCTGTTTCTACCCCCCCTTCTCTCTCTCTCTCTCTCTCTCTCTCTTTCTCTCTCTCTCTCTCACTTGCTATCTATCTCCCTCCCCCATCTCTGTCTCACTATCCTCTGTCTCTCTCGCTATTCATCTCCCTCCCCATCTCTGTCTCACTATCCTCTCTGTCTATTCATCTCCCTCCCCATCTCTGTCTCACTCTCCTCGCTCTCGTTCTCTTCTGTCTGTCTCTCTCTCTCCCAGGCAGGGGAGTCTGTCCTCAGTGTTCTGGCAGGTTGTAAGATGGTTAGGAAGCTGTCAAAGATGGAGAGTGAGACAGAGACCAAGCTTGGCCAGAAGTTTGATAACCTGGCCAAAGGTAGGTTAGCCTTTTTCTTTGCTAAAGAAAAGTTACAGAATAATACTTACTACAGATATGTGATGAAGCGTTTTTGGCTGAGAAGTGTTGAGCGTTAACCCCTTCCTCTCTCTCTCTCCAGACGTGTTCAGTGACTACTACCAGAGTAGTGAGAGCCTCTCCTTTACCCTCCTTATAAGGAATTCTCCCGTGTGGGGCAGAGCTACCTATCCGCCGTCATTGTAAATAAAAAATTGTTGACTGACTTGCCTAGTTAAATAAATGTTCAATAAAAAAATCGAAATAATAATCTGCAGGCCACCCTAGCCAACACCCACCACTTCTTCAGCCATGATGGTGTGCAGATCAGAACTAAATACAGGGGTCAGAGGTCAGGGTGTGTGTGTGGTTTGTCCTGGACTTTCTGACGGGCCACCCCCAGTTGGTGAAGGTAGGAAACAACATCTCCACTTCACTGACCCTCAACACTGGGGCCCCACAAGGGTGCATGCTCAGCCCCCTCCTGTACTCCCTGTTCACCCACGACTGCGTGGCCATGCACGCCTCCAACTCAATCATCAAGTTAGCAGACAACACAACAGTAGGGGGCTTGATTACCAACAACGACGAGACAGCCTGCAGGGAGGAGGTGAGGGCACTCGGAGTGTGGTATCAGGTAAACAACCTCTCACTCAACGTCGACAAAACAAAGAAGATGATTGTGGACTTCAGGAAACAGCAGAGGGAGCACCCACACATCGAAGGGACAACAGTGGAGAAAGTGGAAAGTTTTAAGTTCCTCGGCGTACACATCACAGACAAACTGAAATGGTCCACCCGCACAGACAGTGTGATGAAGAAGGCGCAACAGTGCCTCTTCAACCTCAGGAGGCTGAAGAAATTTGGCTTGTCACCCAAAACCCTGACAAACATTTACAAATGCGCAATCGAGAGCATCCTGTTGGGCTGTATCACAGCCTGGTACGGCAACTGCACCGCCCTCGACCGCAAAGCTCTCCAGAGGGTGGTAAGGTCTGCACAACGCATCCCTGCGGGCAAGCTACCTGCCCTCCATGACACCTACAGCACCCGATGTCACAGGAAGGCCAAAAAGATCATCAAGGACAACATCGACCCGAGCCACTGCCTGCTCGCACCACTACCATCCAGAAGGCGAGGTCAGTACAGGTGCATCAAAGCGGGGACCGAGAGACTGAAAAACAGCTTCTATCTCAAGGCCATCAGACTGCTAAACAGCAATCACTAACTCAGAGAGGCTGCTTCCTACATTGAGACCCAATCACTGGCCACTTTAATAAATGGATCACTAGTCACTTTAAACAATGTCACTTTAAATAATGCCACTTTAATAATGTTTACATATCTTACATTACTCATGTCATATGTATATACTGTATTTTATCCAATCTATTGCACACCTATGCCGCTCGGCCATCGCTCATCCATATATTTATATGTAAATATTCTCATTCACCCCTTTAGATTTGTGTGAATTAGGTAGTTGTTGGGGAATTGTTAGATTACTTGTTAGATTTTACTGCACAGTCGCAACTGAAAGCACAAGCATTTCTATACACTCGCATTAATATCTGCTAACCATGTGTATGTGACCAATACAATTTGATTTGACATACTGGAACATGCTGTTTCAACATACACATCCAGGCATTGCAAATTGACGAGTACATTTGTGTAATTGCTGAACCATGATTTTGTTTGTCTTCTCTGTGTCCCTCTGTTCTCCAGTCTGACAGGTTGCGCTCACTATCCACCACAAGATCCACAGTCAGCACGGAGGACTTGTTCAAGATCAGGGAGTTCACAAAGGACTTTGGACAGGAGGGCTGAGAGGTCCTGGTCAGTCGGGACTTTACTACTCCTTACCCTGTCTCTCTGCACAAGCCCCATTCGTACGACCTCCTGTCAAATAGTAGCTACAGCATTACGACGCTACAAACTTGGAGTTGTTCGACTAACCTGAATTGGCATGAATGATGGAGCCTTTTAACTTCATTCATATTATTTCCCTCTGATCGTACGCTATTGGACAGTCCTGAAGACTGAAAGACTGTATTTCTTTCATTGTCATCCTGCACTGTTACAGTGAGTACAGAGCTCATCATTGAGAGGGGGAGGTGTTGACATTTCAGCATTTCTCTGAAGTTTTTCTGTCATTTTCAGTAGAAGAACCCTTTTCTATTTCTGGATATGAACATTGGAAATAATAGTTCCACAACAGACACTATCATATTGTTCCAATACTATATGATCCTAAGCGATCTTTGGTGCCATTTAGCCCCATTCAGCAATATGGGGTGCTTCAAATTCAAATACTTCCGGCGCCATCGGGGGTTTTCCATAGGAAAGCACTATCGCTATATACTGGTTTTAATGTCTATGTCATTACATTCTAATGGTGGTCCTGTAGAGCATGAAGCTTGCAGGGCCAGGGTTGTGGGTTCGATTCCCGGGGCCACCCATACGTAAAATGTATGCACGAATGACTGTAAGTCGCTTTGGGTAAAAGCATCTGTTAAATGCCATATATTATTATTACATTGTTAAAACAACAGACCTACAATGTGAAGGTCTTAATATTTGTGTGGAAAGTTTACAATAGTTGGAAAGGCAGCACAACAGTATCTGTTTAATTATTACCTGATTCAGAAGTTGTGGACAGAAATGTTGGTAGAAATAAATAAGGTGTAGTCTGTATTAACCAGTGATCTACTATAACACAGGGTATAATGTAAAGTTAAAATAAAATAATGACAAGTACATCTATAATTTTTTTATTCAGGTTTCATTAAGTCAGGTTAACTTGGTTATTTGTAACAGCATTGAGATCCCCTCTGGGACCAAAACTGACTTCAGTATTATTGAACCAATATACCCTCAACTATACTGTCACGACTTCCGCCAAAGTCGGTCCCTCTCCTTGTTCGGCGGTGTTCGGCGGTCGACGTCACCGACATTCTAGCCATCACTGATCCTTTTTTCATTTTCCATTGGTTTTGTCTTGTCTTCCTTCACACCTGGTTCCAATCCCATCAATTACATGTTGTGTATTTAACCCTCTGTTTCCCCTCATGTCCTTGTCGGAGATTGTTTTGATTGGATGTGATGTGCTAGTCAGTGTTGATGTGCGACAGGTTTTGTACCCACTTTGTTGTTTTGGAGTTTTATCAGCATTTATTAAACAACTCTGTTTATACCAAGTTCGTTCACCTGCGCCTGACTTCCCTGCCACCAACACGCACCCCTTACATATACAGAGACACAGTAATACTATTATGCCAACAGTATTGGAACAATATGATAGTGTCTGTTGTGGAACTATTATTTACAATGTTCAAATCCAGAAATATAAAAGGGCTCTTCTACTGAAAATTACAGAAAAAAATATTCCTATGGAAAACTCAAGAAGCTGGAAGTATTTGAATTTGAAGCACCCCATATTGCTGAATGGGGCAAAATGGCACCAAAAATCGCTAAGGATCATGGTGAAAATGGCCGGAACTAGCAAAGCATCATGGTCAATGTAGTCATTTTCATCCTGCCAAAGAGAGCCAACCTTAATGTCTATGGCACAGGCCCCCAGTGTCTTAGAAAGCCTAAATCAAATCCAAATAAAATGTTTTTGGTCACGTACAACTCAATATTAGGAAGGTGTTCCTAATGTTTGGTATACTCAGTGTACTGTATATGTACAGTATATGACGGTGTGTGTATAGACAGTATGGAGCGTATATGAATAGAAAAGGTGTGTACAGCAGTAGTTATATACTAGAATACAGTATATACATATGAAGTGGGTAAAACAGTATGTAAACATTATTAAAGTGACCAGTGTTCAATGACAATGTACATATGGCAGCAGTCTCTAAGGTGCAGGATTGAGTACAGGGTGGAAGTTGGCTAGTAACAGTGACTAAAGTTCAGGGCAAGGTACTGGGAGGAGGCTGGCTAGTGGTGACTATTTAACAGTCTGATGGCCTGGAGATGGAAGCTGTTTTTTAGTTTCTCGGTCCCCAGCTTTGATGCACCTGAACAGTCTCTGCTGTCTAGATGATTACATTTTTTTACATTTTAGCAGACGCTCTTATCCAGAGCGACTTACAGTAGTGAATACATACATACATTTCATTTTCATTTATTTTGTACTGGCCCCCCGTGGGAATCGAGCCCACAACCCTGGCGTTGTACACACCATGCTGGCGTTGCAAACACCATGCTCTACCAACTGAGCCACAGGGAAGGCATGTTGGTATGATGACACAAACTTACCAGACGAGCTAAATTACTTCTATGCTCGCTTCGAGGCAAGTAACACTGAAACATGCATGAGAGCACCAGCTGTTCCAGATGACTGTGTGATCATGCACTCACGTCTGTAGCCATGAAGTGCTTTGAAAGGCTGGTCATGGATCACATCAGCACCATTATCCCAGAAACCATAGACCCGCTCCAATTTCCATACCGCCCCAACAGATCCACAGATGATGCAATCTCTATTGCACTCCACACTGCCCTTTCCCACCTAGACAAAAGGAACACCTATGTGAGAATGCTATTCATTGACTACAGCTCAGCGTTCAGCACCATAAAGCCCTCAAAGCTCATCACTAAGCTAAGGACCCTGGGACTAAACACCTCCCTCTGCAACTGGATTCTGGACTTTCTGCCAGGCCACCCCCAGGAGGTAAGGGTAGGTAACAACACATCCGCCACGCTGATCCTCAATACGGGGGCCCCTCAGGGGTGCGTGCTCAGTCCCCTCCTGTACTCCCTGTTCACTCATGACTGCATGGCCAGACACGACTTCTACTCCATCATCAAGTTTGCCAAGGACACAACAGTGGAAGGCCTGATCACAGACAACGATGAGACAGCCTATAGGGAGGAGGTCAGAGACCTGGTTGTGTGGTGCCAGGACAACAACCTCTCCCTCAAAGTGATCAAGACAAAGGAGATGATTGTGGACTACAGGAAAAGGAGGACCGAGCACGCACCCATTCTCATCGACGGGGCTGCGGGGCTGTAGTGGAACAGGTTGAGAGCTTCAAGTTCCTTGGTGTCCACATCACCAACAAACTATCATGGTCTAAACACACTAAGACAGTCATGAAGAGGGCACTACAAAGCCTATTCCCCCTCAGGAGACCGAAAAGATTTGGCATGGATCTTCAGATCCTCGATTGGTTCTGTAACTGCACCATCAAGAGCATCCTGACTGGTTGCATCACTGCCTGGTATGGCAACTGCTCGGCCTCCGACCGCAAGGCACTAGAGAGGGTAATGCGTGCGGCCCAGTACATCACCGGGGCCAAGCTTCCTGCCATCCAGAACCTCTATACCAGGCAGTGTCAGAGGAAGGCCCTAAAAATTGTCAAAGACTCCAGCCACCCTAGCCATAGACTGTTCTCTCTACTATTGCACGGCAAGCGGTACCGGAGCACCAAGTCTAGGTCCAAAAGGCTTCTTAACGGCTTGTTAACAGCTTCTACCCCCCCAAGCCATAAGACTCCTGAACACCTAATGAAATGGCTACCCAGACTTTTTGCATTGCCCCCCCCCAGCCCTTTTACACCGCTGCTACTCTATGTTGTTATCATCTATGCATTGTCACTTTAATAACTCTAACTCTACCTACATGTACATATTACCTCAACTAACCGGTGCCCCGGCACATTGACTCTGTACCGGTACCCCCCTCCCCCCCCTATATAGTTTCGCTATTGTTATTTTATTGCTGTTCTTTAATTACTTGTTACATTTATTTTTCATTTTTTAATGTCTAGAAAGATTTGTATAACTAAACCAAGATAGACCATAGCCTGTCCTTTCAAATCGGAACAAATGAGTCATAGTGGGCAGAACAAGCAAGATGGGCAGAGCCACGTACGAACTAGCAAGATCCTATTGGCGCGTTCTAACCTACGTTTGCATATTTCCGACAGGGAACGCCAACTCTGTGAAGTGCGTGTGTGCAATAACATCATTTGCCTCTGTAAGCCTTCTAAACAATGCCGTTTTGTAAAAATTTGGCATAGGGTAAAAGTCTACAAAACTTAGTCCACTCTGTTCGTAACATATTCTAGTTTTGTGAACAGAAAACTGTATTGAGAAATGAATGTTTCATCAATGAGAAAATTAGCAGAATGTCGGCCAAAATCAATCTTCTCAGGCCACTGGGCTTCCTATCACTACCAAATTTGATAGTGAGTGGAAACGTTAAACGGATGCTTCACATTTATACATCGTGTGAAATATCTGTCTCATTGCTCTATCTGTGACGTCTATGCTATTGCCGCATTTAAAACATCTGGGAACTTGGAAATCTCCGACTTCATTTCGTTCAAGACAGTTGGCCACTCTGAAAAAAAACGAGCTCCAACTGGGATTATACATTTTTAGAACGGTCATTTAACTCAGAATTCCAAGTCAGGACTCTTTCTAGAGCTCCGATTTTCCGACATGGAGCACACTGATTTCATGATTTCAGCTCGTTTTTCCCCCGAGTTCCCAGTTTTCTTAAAAGAACCATTATGCATGAGAGCACGAGCCTCCACGCCTGAAGGCCCGTGATTGGTGTGTGTCAGCATAAACTGATTTTAGATCCCCAAACGGCTGTCTAAAATAAATGGATTTGGCCGTTCTGGCGATCGTAATTTACATAGGCTTTCTAGGGCAGACCAGGGGCTTTTGGCACCGCAAGGTTGATACGCAGTAACCGACCAGCAGAGTTCCTGACTTCACGCCCCAGACCGGACACTGGGGGCCTTTGTAATACGTGTTTGTAACCGTCGATAACAGTGAGAGTAACAGTCTATAGCAGTGTAATAACTGTTTATAACAATGTACACCACATCTACCAATGCACGGATGCGTTTCAAGAGCCTACGTTGTTTCAGAATCCTCAGACCCTGACGGGGAGCAGCATGGGGGACAGTACTATCTAGTTGAATGGAAATTAAACGATTATTCCAGATATTATTTAAGGAAGAATATTTAAATTTCAATCATGAATTCCTTTTTAACTAATTTATATTTAACATTATTGTTTAAAACACATTTCGATGTCCCGTTATTAAAACATTTACTGATTGTATCTTTTATTTAATTTATCCACCTTGGCAGACCACTAGAACAAAAAAAATAAGCCTTAATCCCTCCTATGAAAAGGGGAGGGTAAGATCAGAGAAACTGAACGCATCTTGCAACAGGCAAAATGCACTATAATTTCTGATATTGTGGTCAAGTAAAAGGAGGACTTTTATTTTGAAGCTATGTCCATTGTTAGAGCAGTCACTCGACGATCTTGTCAAACAATCTTTGCCCTCTTGAACAAGCTGAAAGACTTCCTGTTAGCAACCAGCTCGGGTACGTTTGTGTCTGGTTACCAAAACGGATACGAATGGTCTTGCTTTGCTGACTGTGAACGTTGTTATGGTGTTTAAAACGAGTATTCCTCGAAATAAACAAGGGGACAAGCCAGCTGGCCACTTTGTGCATACGAACTGTCTTGTTAGCGTGTAGCTAGCTATGCTTCAAGCTATCCACCTAACGTTTTATAACGGCATCTAGCTAAATAGCTAACTTTACAGTACGTAGCAAGCTAACGTAATGCTAGTTTTGATTCTGTATTTTTGCTAATCCTCTTGACTAGCTAACATTAGCTAAAATTCTTTATCTCGCTTTAGCGTTAGCTGCCCAGTTGATTTTAAGATGAGCAAGCAACTTACATTTATTGTTGAGCACCTGAATAAAGACCCCTTCAAGAAAAACGTTAACCTGATCACCTTCGACTCACTGGGGCCAATGCAACTGCTGGAGATTCTCAACGATGTTCTGGCTGAAATTGACCCTAAGGTAAGATAATGTAAACAATGATAATGTAAACAATGGCAATGTAAACAACAACCTCATACTTTTGATCATGAGTTGATATTATGTCGCAAATGTAATGTTGATGATGACACCTACCCCATTTGGGGCCCCACTACTATTGTTTCCAATTATCAGTCAGTCACCTAAAGTGTGTGTAAAATGTGTGAATGAATTGTAAATCATATTTTATTAATTTCGGTAAGCTATTGATATCCGTGAAGAAATGCCTGACCAAACAGCAAAGAGAATGTTCACTTTGCTAGGGATGTTGAAATACAAACCACCTGGGAATATGTCTGATCTGTAGGTATTCTTGACTGACAACTTACAAAATCAAAGCAGATTTTAGCAGTAGAACCAATGACATTGAATAGAACACTGAGAGTGTTTGCTTCTCACTGTCCTCTTTCTTCATACAGGAGCAGTTTCAGACAGGGCCTGGTGACTGGTAGTAAGCATGTGATTCACCCTATCCTTCACTGGCTGCTGCAGAGGATCACAGAGCTGAAGAAGAGAGCTTACCTGGCTCGCTTCCTGGTTAAGCTGGAGGTGCCTGCAGAGTTCCTGCAGGGTGGTGTCATCACTGACACCTGTCACCAGGTTTGTTTAACACTGACTTCAAGGTGCAAATGTAACCGATGTGAAATGGCTAGTTAGTTAGTGGTGGTGCGCGCTAATAGCATTTCAATCGGTGACGTCACTCGCTCTGAGACTTGAAGTAGGGTTTCCCCTTGCGTTGCAAGGGCCGCGGCTTTTGTGGCGCGATGGGTAACGCTGCTTCGTGGGGTGTCAGTTGTTGATGTGTGCAAGGGTCCCTGGTTCGAGCCCTGGTTGGGGCGAAGAGAGGGACGGAACCTACACTGTTACATTGATGCTGTTGACCCGGATCATTGGTTGCTGCGGAAAAGGAGGAGGTCAAAGGGGGGGGGGTGAGTGTAACTGATGTGAAATGGCTAGTTAGTTAGCGGTGGTGCGCGCTAATAGCATTTCAATCAGTGATGTCACTCGCTCTGAGACTTGAAGTAGGGTTTCCCCTTGCGTTGCAAGGGCCGCGGCTTTTGTGGCGCGATGGGTAACGCTGCTTCGTGGGGTGTCAGTTGTTGATGTGTGCAAGGGTCCCTGGTTCGAGCCCGGGTTGGGGCGAAGAGATGGACGGAACCTACACTGTTACACAAGCATAACATGGGATAATGGGAACGTGGGATAATGACTCCTCCTCTCGCTAGACTAGAGAGATCACACTATGATGCCATGATTAAAACCTTTATTTTATTATTTTTAAGTTCACTGTGGGCCAGAAAGATGTGATGGAATGCATAATTAAGATATGATTCATCATTGCATAGTGTTTGATCTGTTGTTTTTGTAGTATGAAGAACTAATGGAAGGATTCAAGACCTACCATAAGGAGTGTGAGCAACTGAAAAGCTCTGGCTTTTCCACTGCAGAGATCAGTGGAAAAGTGTGACACCTTTTCAATAGGTTTCACATTGAATACGCTTAAGACAGTGCTAAAACACAATATTTTCGCCAACCTCAGGACATTGGTGCTATGGAAGAGGAGAAGGACCAGCTGATCAAGCGAGTGGAGCTGCTGAAGAAGAGGGTAAGACAGACAGTCTGTTTGAGGAAGACCACCCTGTCATAATGCCTGAAACTCACAGGGACTCGCAGAGGAATGAAAACATGACCTCTTATACACGCCAACGGATTCCTTTTGGTAATGAGTCTAGACAGGCATCTGAGAGGCTCACGGCTTCACCCTTTTCCAGGGCAGAAGAGTAGTAGAGTGCTATTTTAGTGGATCATAATTTAAGGCCATGCCAGAAGAGGAAACTGAGGTCAGTGGTAGTGGCTCCCGGCTGTCGTGTGAGGTGAAACTCAATCTCAATCAGATGCCGAGACAGTATCACAGTTTTTTTTTCTGTGTCCACCAGGTGGAGTCAGTGTTCAACCACCAGCGGATGCTGGAACTGGCCAGACATTTACATGTGGAACAGGAGAGAGAAGAGTCTCTGGCTCAGCAGAAGAACCAACTAATGATATGGCATGTTCAACTTTCCAATTTACAGGCTTTGTAACCCATATTATCAACTTTGCTGCATACAGAGTACACATAAATTCAGCAAAAAAAGAAACGTCCTCACTGTCAACTGCGTTTATTTTTAGCAAACTTAACATGTGTAAATATTTGTATGAACATAACAAGATTCAACAACTGAGACATAAACTGAATAAGTTCCACAGACATGTGACTAACAGAAATTGAATAATGTGTCCCTGAACAAAGGGGGGGTGTCAAAATCAAAAGTAACAGTCAGTATCTGGTGTGGCCACCAGCTGCATTAAGTACTGCAGTGCATCTCCTCCTCATGGACTGCACCAGATTTGCCAGTTCTTGCTGTGAGATGTTGCCCCACTTTTCCACCAAGGCACCTGCAAGTTCCCAGACATTTCTGGGGGGGAATGAACCTAGCCCTCACCCTCTGATCCAACAGGTCCCAGATGTGCTCAATGGGATTGAGATCTGGGCTCTTCACTGGCAATGGCAGAACACTGACATTCCTGTCTTGCAGGAAATCACACACAGAACGAGCAGTATGGCTGGAGGGTCATGTCAGGATGAGCCTGCAGGAAGGGTACCACATGAGGGAGGAGGATGTCTTCCCTGTAATGCACAGTGTTGAGATTGCCTGCAATGACAACAAGCTCAGTCCGATGATGCTGTGACACACCGCCCCAGACCATGACGGACCCTCCACCTCCAAATTGATCTTGCTCCAGAGTACAGGCCTCGGTGTAACGCTCATTCCAGTGGTGAGACAAAACCGTGACTCGTCGGTGAAAAGCACTTTTTGCCAGTCCTGTCTGGTCCAGCCCTTCAAAGTACTGGCTAATTTAGTAGCAGTTGTTCTGGGGACCCATTGTATGTGACGAGAGAATGCTATGCAGCATTATTCTGCCTGCTAATTCCCTCTCAACCTTGTCTGCCCTTGATGTCCTGCAATAAAACAAACCATACATTCTCGTGCGCAAGCAGTGCACGCCTGAAGTGACGTAACATTCTGTGATTTCTGGGGTTCTCCAGAATGAACAGCTATAAATGTTGACATGCACAGGAGTCTCATCGTAGCCCTACAGAGAAAGGGGGGGGGTTGAATGCCGCATCCTGTTGCCCAATGTTTGATGTATTTGCCAGGGGTCATGTCTGTTGGTAGGAATTGGAGAGGATGACCTTGCTTCAAGATGTGGTCTGGGAAGAAAGAGAACATGTCAGTCTCATTTTCAGACACAAAAAAATGCTAGGTTATTGTCATTACTTTTAGTAATTCCCTTTCTCTTAGCATATTCTTTTCATGACCGTCTCCCTCGGTTCTTCTCAGTTCAAACATTTTGTCGGGTTTGTGCCCATAGGCGACGTTGTTGCCGGTGATGTCTGGTGAGGACCTGCCTTACAGCAGTCCTACAAGCCTTCAGTCCAGCCTCACTCAGCCTATTGCGGACAGTCTGAGCACTGATGGAGGGATTGTGCGTTCCTGGTGTAACTCGGGCAGTTGTTGTTGCCATCCTTTACCAGTCCCGCAGCGGTGATGTTCGGATGTACCGATCCTGTGCAGGTGTTGTTTACACGTGGCCCGTCACTGCGAGGATGATCAGCTGTCCGTCCTGTCTCCCTGTAGCGCTGTCTTAGGCTTCTCACAGTACAGACATTGCAATTTATTGCCCTGGCCACATCTGCAGTCCTCATGCCTCTTTGCAGCATGCCTAAGGCATGTTCACGCAGATGAGCAGGGACCCTGGGCATCTTTCTTTTGGTGTTTTTCAGAGTCAGTAGAAAAGCCTCTTTAGTGTCCTAAGTTTTCATAACTGTGACCTTAATTGCCTACCGTCTGTAAGCTGTTCCACAGGTGCATATTCATTAATTGTTTATGGTTCATTGAACAAGCATGGGAAACAGTGTTTAAACCCTTTACAATGAAGATCTGTGAAGTTATTTGGATTTTTACGAATGATCTTTGAAAGACAGGGTCCTGAAAAAGGGACGTTTGTTTTTTTGCTGAGTTTTTGAGACATACAGGTAAAAGTTTACATATTATCAGATTGTTGTCAATTACATATTCCAAATTCACCTACAAGTAGATTTATAAGCATGATGTTGGTTTCTTTTAAAATGCTGATAAGGTGTGTTGTCATTTGGATATGTCCAGCTTTTCCAGGCAGAGCAGAGACTGCAGAGACCTCAGCAGCAGCTGAAGGACCTGCGGCAGGCAGCAGCAGATTCCAAGCCAGAGAGTGAGTAAGCATGTTCTGCATCACCCTCCACACCACAGCTGGTTGAAAAGGTTGAAAGGTCAAGGACACAGCAGATTAGGCTGAATCTCTGTTAATTGATTCACATTTATTAAGGCCCTGTAATCATCTAGTTTTGGCCTCTTTACAGTCACACAGGAGATTTACACATTTATAGTTTCCAAAATGACCAAAGTAAAGAAAGACAGACATGAAAGCTTTTGTGAGTGGCATACCAACAAAGCATTTGACAATCCATTGACTCAAATTACCACATATCAAATGATGTGACCCTCTTCTAAAGGTTTTCAGTCTCATGTAGGCCCACTGTGCATCAGTTAAACAGCAGCATGGAGAACACTATCTACAGTGCATTTTGAAAGTATTCAGACCCCTTCCCTTTTTCCACATTTTGTTATGTTACAGCCTTATTCTGAAATGGATGAAAATATTTGTTCCCCTCATTAATCTACACACAATACCCTATAAAGACAAAGCGAAAACAGGTTTTGGGAATTTTTGCAAATGTCTAAAAACAGAAATAGCTTATTTACAGAAATATTCAGACCCTTTGCTATGAGACTCGAAATTGAGCTCAGGTGCATCCTGTTTCCATTGATTATCCTTGAGATGTTTCTACAACTTGATTGGAGTCCACCTGTGGTAAATTCAATTGATTGGACATGATTTGGAAAGGCACACAAACCTGTCTATATAAGGTCCCACAGTTGACAGTGCATGTCAGAGCATAAACCAAGCCATGAGGTCAAAGGAATTGTCCGTAGAGCTCCGAGACAGGATTGTGTCGAGGCACTGATCTGGGGAAGCGTATTATCAAATGTCTGAGGCATTGAAAGTCCCCAAGAACACATTGGGTTCTCATTCTTAAATGGAATAAGTTTGGAACCACCGAGACAATTCCTAGAGCTGGCCGCCCGGCCAAACTGAGCAATCGGGGGAGAAGGGCCTTGGTCAGGGAGGTGACCAAGAACCCGGTGGTCACTCTGACAGAGCTTCAGAGTTCCTCTATGGAGATGGGAGAACATTCCAGAAGGACAACCATCTCTGCAGCACTCCACCAATTAGACATTTATGGTAGAGTGGCCAGATGGAAGCCACTCCTCTGTAAAAGGCACATGACAGCCCGCTTGGATTTTGCCAAAAGGCACCTAAAGACTCTCAGACCATGAGAAACTGATTAAACCAAGATTGAGCTATTTTGGCCTGAATGCCAAGCGTCACATCTGGAGGAAACCTGGTACCATCCCTACGGTGAAGCATGGTGGTGGCAGCATCATGCTGTGGGGATGTTTCTCAGCGGCAGGGACTGGGAGACTGGTCTGGATCGAGGGAAAGATGAACGTAGCAAAGTACAGAGAGATCCTTGATGAAAACCTGCTCCAGAGTGCTCAGGACCTCAGACTGGGGCGAAGGTTCACCTTCCAACAGGACAATGACCCTAAGCACACAGCCAAGACAACGTAGGAGTGGATTCGGGTCAACTCTCTGAATGTCCTTGAGTGGCCCTGCCAGAGCCTGGACTTGAACCCGATCGAACAACTCTGGAGAGACCTGAAAATAGCTGTGCAGCGACGCTCCCCATCCAACCTGACAGAGCTTGAGGATCTGCGAGAAGAATAGGAGAAACTCCCCAAATACAGGTGTGCCAAGCTTGTAGCGTCATAAACAAGACTCAAGTCTGTAATCGCTGCCAAAGGTGCTTCAACAAAGTACTGAGTAAAGGGTCTAAATACTTATGTAAATGTACTATTTCTGTTTTTTATAATTTAGCAAAAATTTCAATAACTGTTTTTGCTTTGCCATTATTGGGTATTGTGTGTAGATTGATGAGGGAAAGAAATCTATTGAATCAATTTTAGAGTAAGGCTGTAATGTAACAATGTGGAAAAAGTCAAGGGGTCTGAATGCTTTCCGAATGCACTGTATGTTGAGGTTATGCTCTTGAGTTGATTAATTAAAACGATGTTTTGCATACACTCTCTTGATCTTGTTTAATGTTAATTCTTGTGATGAGCAGGTGTGCCTCATTGTGTTTCAAAGACTTTCACAATGATGTAGCCTGATCAAATGTCTCTGTTACTGTCTCTGTTACTGTCTCCGGCTTAATGAAGAGGCTTGAAGAGGAGATCAAGTTCAACTCCTACATGGTGTCTGACAAACTGCCCAAGGAGCTGGAGAGTAAGAGGCGGATGGTGCATAACCTGCAGAATGTGGTGTCCAAGCCAGACATGGGCCAAGCTGAGCTTAGGGAACTAGAGGACAAGGTGAGCTATCAACCTACCTGTGTAATTAAGCTTTAGAGCCTTGCCAGTTTGGTCAATTTGGTTCAAGAATGACTGACAATAACCAAAAAGGTTGTTTCTGACAAATTGAAAGTTTGAGTCTGACTGTTCCCCACTTTGTCCAGATTCGAGAAAACAACATTGAAATAAATCCGCTGATTGACAAAAGAATGATGTGAAATGACCCCATGGATGATAAACTGTCTCTTCAGGCAGCAGGTGATTTGTTTCTCCTTGTTTCACATTCTTATATGACATAACACCAGCAATTACATAGGATGAAGGTTATGTCCATTTCAGAATGCCATTCCCTGTCATTGATACTAAATCACACGGGTCTTTGTCAGTTATATGAATCTGTAAGCGCTGGCTGTCTGTGTGTTGTTAAGCGTTTGCTGGCTCTTTGAACTTGTTAGGATGATTGATGTTGTCTGATGAAGGGAGGCGGCTTTATTTATCATCAAAAGGTTTATTCATGTTATCATATTGATATTTTAATATTTTGCTGTCTCTTTTAGGTGAGAACAGTCAAGCACGAGACCTGGAGGGAGACGAGGTCATCCGGGGAGACGAGGTAACTAACCACATCTCACAGCTCAGTACTCTGGTCTGAACATCATCGTCCACACCAATAGTAATCCCCTTCCTCACCATTGGAACAGGGTTGGAGCCTTTTTCGATGGGGAGTGATGTATCGTCATTGTCCAGCAAAAAGACTGCTACCCTTATATACAATCCACAGGAGGTTGGTGGCACCTTAATTGGGGAGGACGGGCTCGTGGTAATGGCTGGAGCGGAATGAGTGGAATTGTATCAAACATGGTTTCTTTCTATGTGTTTGATTCCATTCGCTCCGTTTCAGCCATTATGAGCCGTCCTCTCACCAGCCTCCACTGATACCATCTGCTCTGTATTCGCACGTTACATTGTACATCTGCTCACCACTCAAAACTGAACATCACTATCCAAACTCTCTCAGAGGATAAAGCAAAATGCATCAGAGATGATATGTTTTCCATCTTTAGGGGTAGATTGATTAAACATTCTACTGTTTGCTTACGTCAAACTTTGTTGATAAGAGTGAAGCGCGGTAGAGTTGTGCGCCGCACTGAACGTGAGATGCTATTTCTGCTCTTATGTAAACAGAGAGGGGCTCACTGGCTAAAGCTACTTATCCCTTTCCCCTCATTCTCCCACATTCCCATGCAAGGTTAAAAATAGACCACAACACGGACTACCTAGAACCAGGACAGTATTGAACAAACTGTCTGAAATGTTAACTGTTTTCAAATCTCTTCTAAATTAATTCCGCAAAACACAAACCATTGCAGTGTGAATCCTTCAACTAAATGTAACTCGATGGCTGATATTTTACCCCAATCGAAACAAACTGACACGAGATTTGACGCCATGTTTGGTTAGATCCCTCTGAACCACTGGCAGAGAGTGGACTCTCACATTTGAGTGGCTTTTTTGCCTCTGCAACACAGTGCCAGGAGCCATCACTCCTGTGTCAACACACCCTATGCCTGGCTGTATAAGATCAAGGATAATAAGGAAAAACGACCACTCTTCACATCTCAAAGTATGCCTGTTCCTGTTTGCAGAGCAACCTTTGGCCATAAGCAGGTCTATATACACTGCTCAAAAAAATAAAGGGAACACTTAAACAACACAATGTAACTCCAAGTCAATCACACTTCTGTGAAATCTAACTGTCCACTTAGGAAGCAACACTGATTGACAATAAATTTCACATGCTGTTGTGCAAATGGAATAGACAACAGGTGGAAATTATAGGCAATTAGCAAGACACCGCCAATAAAGGAGTGGTGCTGCAGGTGGTGACCACAGACCACTTCTCAGTTCCTATGCTTCCTGGCTGATGTTTTGGTCACTTTTGAATGCTGGCGGTGCTTTCACTCTAGTGGTAGCATGAGACGGCGTCTACAACCCACACAAGTGGCTCAGGTAGTGCAGCTCATCCAGGATGGCACATCAATGCGAGCTGTGGCAAGAAGGTTTGCTGTGTCTGTCAGCATAGTGTCCAGATCATGGAGGCGCTACCAGGAGACAGGCCAGTACATCAGGAGACGTGGAGGAGGCCGTAGGAGGGCAACAACCCAGCAGCAGGACCGCTACCTCCGCCTTTGTGCAAGGAGGAGCAGGAGGAGCACTGCCAGAGCCCTGCAAAATGACCTCCAGCAGGCCACAAATTTGCATGTGTCTGCTCAAACGGTCAGAAACAGACTCCATGAGGGTGGTATGAGGGCCCGACGTCCACAGGTGGGGGTTGTGCTTACAGCCCAACACCGTGCAGGACGCTTGGCATTTGCCAGAGAACACCAAGATTGGCAAATTCGCCACTGGCACCCTGTGCTCTTCACAGATGAAAGCAGGTTCACACTGAGCACATGTGACAGAGTCTGGAGACGCCGTGGAGAACGTTCTGCTGCCTGCAACATCCTCCAGCATGACCGGTTTGGCGGTTGGTCAGTCATGGTGTGGGGTGGCATTTCTTTGGGGGGCCGCACAGCCCTCCATGTGCTCGCCAGAGGTAGCCTGACTGCCATTAGGTACCGAGATGAGATCCTCAGACCCCTTGTGAGACCATATGCTGGTGCGGTTGGCCCTGGGTTCCTCCTAATGCAAGACAATGCTAGACCTCATGTGGCTGGAGTGTGTCAGCAGTTCCTGCAAGAGGAAGGCATTGATGCTATGGACTGGCCCGCCCGTTCCCCAGACCTGAATCCAATTGAGCACATCTGGGACATCATGTCTCGCTCCATCCACCAATGCCGCAATGCACCACAGACTGTCCAGGAGTTGGCGGATGCTTTAGTCCAGGTCTGGGAGGAGATCCCTCAGGAGACCATCCTCCACCTCATCAGGAGCATGCCCAGGCGTTGTAGGGAGGTCATACAGGCACGTGGAGGCCACACACACTACTGAGCCTCATTTTGACTTGTTTTAAGGACATTACATCAAAGTTGGATCAGCCTGTAGTGTGGTTTTCCACTTTAATTTTGAGTGTGACTCCAAATCCAGACCTCCATGGGTTGATAAATTGGATTTCCATTGATTATTTTTGAGGGATTTTGTTGTCAGCACATTCAACTATGTAAAGAAAAAAGTATTTAATAAGATTATTTCATTCATTCAGATCTAGGATGTGTTATTTTAGTGTTCCCTTTATTTTTTTGAGCAGTGTAGTTGGTGGTCGCTGTTGGATAAAAGGCACGTACTGCACCCATATGTCCATGTCTGAGTGTTTTATGAGCAGGAGTTCCACACGCAGTGAGATCATGGTGCTGAGAGCTGGACAGGCTGGCGAGGCACATAAGCTGCCTGTCTGAAATAGCAGCCGCTTCCTCCCTGCTCTCCCCAATGCCCTGTTCAATGTGGGTGGTTTCATCTGCTCCCCTGGATAATAAGTGAGTGTTTTGATGTGAAAGGGAACTCTAAACCCACTTCTCAGTGTGGTAAAACAGTAGGTGAGAACAAGAAGTGTTTCTGTGGTAAATGGAAAGGACTTATCGGTCTCTCCTGGAGTCATGGGTCATGGTGGAAATGATCACCTTATCAGAGTTATTTTCCATTCTGAGCGTGCGTGTAATCACATGTCACCCAGCAGCTGCAGGGGGGCGTCTATATTATGCCCCTGTGGGCCCATCCTTAGTTAGCTTGGTTTTAAACCCCCTACTAACTAGTCCACCATGTGTCTAGTGCTCCATCGTCCATTGCTTGGCTCTCTGTTCACTTACACCCCAAATTCCCCCAACATAAATAACAGATGTGTTTGCTCAATCTGGAAAGGTTATTCACCCTGCCGAAATAGATTTCACATATACTGTAGGCTACTGCTATTTATAAATATGCACAGTGCGTACCATGTTTAATTATCTACTATCCCATTGTGCTGCATTTTCAAAAACGATCCTCTGTCATGATAAATAGTTCAAGCCCTTCAAAGTACTGGCTAATTTAGTAGCAGTTGTTCTGGGGACCCGTTGTATGTGACGAGAGAATGCTATGCAGCATTATTCTGCCTGCTAATTCCCTCTCAACCTTGTCTGCCCTTGATGTCCTGAAATAAAACAAACCATACATTCTCGCGCGCAAGCAGTGCACGCCTGAAGTGACGTAACATTCTGTGATTTCTGGGGTTCTCCAGAATGAACAGCTATAAATGTTGACATGCACAGGAGTCTCATCGTACCCCTACAGAGAAGGGGGGGGGTGGGTTGAATGCCGCATCCTGTTGCCCAATGTTTGATGTATTTGCCAGGGGTCATGTCTGTTGGTAGGAATTGGAGAGGATGACCTTGCTTCAAGATGTGGTCTGGGAAGAAAGAGAACATGTCAGTCTCATTTTCAGACACAAAAAAATGCTAGGTTATTGTCATTACTTTTAGTAATTCCCTTTCTCTTAGCATATTTTTTTCATGACCGTCTCCCTCGGTTCTTCTCAGTTCAAACGTTTTGTCGGGGAACTGCGCAGCAAGGGGACGGTATTCAAGAAGAAGAGGCAGGAGATTACCGAGCTGAGCACGGGTCCTGCAGCGGACAGAGGAGATCCTAAAACAGAGGCGTGAGGTCAGCCAACAGCAACTGGTAATGCACCTCACCAATCTCCTTTCACAGCAGGGCAGCTATCCACCCTACCTGCTTTCCTCCATACCGCATAAGCCCTCTTATAGTGCTGCACGGGCCTTTCCATCCTGCCCATGTTCATGTAAATTGCATTAAAAGTAAAGTGACATAACCTTCCTGGAAATGACTTCACACCTCAATACCCTCCCACCTCCTGACTTGCTAAAAGCCTGGCTGACCCAGGGAGGGCTGGGCTGCTGCTATTTGCGAAGGCTGCATCTGTTTCTCTCTATGACGCTGGTATTTTTTTATCAGTGGCTGCACCCCCCCCCCACCACGGCTGGTTGTCTGTTGGTGCCTGAGCCCCCTGTCCTCTCGCTACCTGCATTCCTGTTCCCAACTGTTACCCCTCCCACATAAAATGAACCATTCGCTGCAACAATGTTGGTTATAGCCTACAGTATAACCCAGAACATGCTAGAAGCCCAGCCTGCCACTGTCAACTATTCATATCAGAACCAAATATTAGAATTATTGTAGTTTAATTAGGTCATTCACATTCAGTCTTTATCAATGTTTGAACAGATTTGCAATAGAGGGCTGGGGGATACGTGGGAAGGAAATTGTGTTTATTTTCATCGGTCACAGATTTCTCACTCATCATATACAATAGACTGCACACACACACACACACTGCTACCTCAACCGCATGTAACCTTCTCTTCTTGGAGAACAAAGTGGCCTGTACTCCCAGGTGTGGAACTGAGCCCTGACTGTTTGCGTGGACACAACGCTTCACAGTGTTTAGAGCTGCGACACCGGTGGCAGAGGTCAGTTCCAGATTAGGCTTCGTGCTGTATCCTCCCAGACAGGGAGGGAGTCACTTAGTCACTGAGTCACAGCTATAGACTTACATTTGTCCATATGGTGCAAACTAATTATAAACAATGAATTAGCTGAGCCATTGTATGTTATTACATGGAGGTTTACGCACCTCAAATTTTTTACTTTTTACTGATTACTCTCATTAAAATATCCCACTGCCTTGCAGCTCCTGTGGGTGTAGATAGACTACATTGCTCAAGTGCCAGGTGTTTCTAATGAACTCTTGCCAGGTCCCTACACTGACATTTGGTTTAGGATTATAAAACTGGACACAATCTCATGTTATGCTGCCATATTACAAGGCACAAGGATCTCATATTTTGTCCACTAACTGATGACTGGAACCCCATATGCCCATTCATGCTCTTATTGTTGTCTGTGTAGCAATCCATGGAGGCACAGAAGCGGATCTCTGGGTACAGTGATACTCAGGAGGAACTGGAGAGGGTGTCGGCCGTCAAGGGTGAACTGGACGAGATGAAGGCACGCTCGCTGGACGACGAGTCTGAAATGGTGACTATACCAGGGGATCGCAGCCACTGTCTGAGTAGCATGTCACTTTACCACAGGGACAGATCTTTACCCACTCCAGACAACCCCCATACTCAGTCACAGGGGGAAGCTCATTGCCTTCAGATGCTCATCCAGACGCACAATTTGTTTTACAAGAACCTTCCTTGTCTGACTGTGCTGTTTTGTTTGTGTCATTGATTACTTTGCATTGATTTAGTGTCTTTGAAACCTTTGAAATACCCCTCGTGCATACTTCAACTGTCATATGTGCTTGTATTCAGTGGAAAAGAAGAGTAGTTGGTGAGTTTCAAGCCAGGTTTGATCACCAAATCAACCTGTTTTATCAATATGTCATTCCATTGCAACGAAGTCCAAATAGAACCAGTTGCAAATGATTAGACCCCAGTCCAATATGTTTTTGAAATTCTTTAAACATTAGTCAGGGTTTCTGGTTAAAGCTGGCAGCTTTCACACTTAGAAGATAGTAGCCTGCCGCTCCCAATGATGGATTCAAGCATTCCTGGCTGTAGCTATAAAGTAGACTTTCACTCAACTCACCATCTTCCAGATTCCTCATATACAATAGACCACATAACCACACACACTGCTATACACACACACACACACACACACACACACACTGGAGAACGGTGGCCTGTACTCCCAGGTGTTGAGCTGAGCCCTGCCTGTTTGCTCAACCCTTCAAAGGGCTTAGACCTGCAACACCTGTCGCTATAAAATAGACTTTCACTCACCTCACAATCTTCCAATCCCCTGATTGGCCTTAGACAGCTCTGCCTCTCCATGCACACCCTATACGGCCCCTGCTTGTGTACAACACAGGTGACATATGATTATTAGATGTTATTATGGGCATAGTTAGTCATCTTAATCTGACATTTCTGTGGATAATTTTTCCCACCAAACCAGGATGTTGGCATATGGGTTGAAATATGTGTTACTTTGTTTCAGGTGAAGGAACTGAACTCGATGATAGTGGAGAAGAAGTCTGCCCTTGCACCGACCATGAAGGAACCGAGGCCTTTGAGACAGCAGCGTCAGGTGAACGCCACACGCTGTGAAACTTTGTCTGTAATTTCATCTTCAAATTGCGTCATTACACAGAGCTGTGTCTATAGAATTAGCCAAATGTACAAGCCCAGATTATTATGCGAAACTAGAAGCTTAGCAAAGCATGACAGGAGGTCAATAGGCTTATCAAAGGAAGGGAAAAACCCTGATGCCTCAACCAGCTGCTATTCACTTTCAGGTTTTAATGTCACATGCACAGGTACGGTGAAATGCCTTTCTTGCAAGCGCTAAACCCAACAATGCAGTCATCAATATCAATGTAGCCCTAAAAATATCTTAAGGTAGAACAAAAACATACGAGAAATAAGAATAAGGTTTGCAGGATCTTTGTGGAGTCCATTAACGATAGTTTACATGTAGTCTATATGTAAAGTGTATGATAGGGAAAGCCCCTCACATCCCTTGGCTAAAGCAGGGGATCATATTTTCCAATATGTGTTTGCTAAGTTGGTATAAAATCATACGGGCTAACAATAACTAATGATGAAAAGATGCGTGAGAAATATTTTAATAGACAAGCTTGAGCTAAGATTCAGTAAAACGGTGCAAATACATGGGCTTTGATCTGATAGTGATATGAAAGGGGTTGGGGAAACTAACTTTTGCATATAGTACATTTGTACTAGTAGGGGGGTATTCAGACCCCTTGACTTTTTCCACTTTTTTTTTTACGTTACAGCCTTATTCTAAAATGGATAAAATAATTTGTTTCCCTCATCAATCTACAGACAATACCCCATAATAACAAAGTGAAAACAGGTTTTTAGAAATGTTTGCAAATGTTACTTTTTTTTTTAAACAGAATACCTATTCAGACCCTTCGCTATGAAACTCGAAATGTAGCTCAGGTGCATCCTGTTTCCATTGATCATCCTTGAGATGTTTCTACAACTTGATTTGGAGTCCACCTGTGATAAATTAAATTGATTGGACATGATTTTGAAAGGCACAAACCTGTCTATATAAGGTTCCACAGTTGACAGTGCATGTCAGAGCAAAAACCAAGCCATGAGGTCGAAGAAATTGTCCGTAGAGCTCCGAGACAGGACTGTGTCAAGAGACAGATCTGGAGAATGGTACCAAAACATTTCTGCAGCATTGACGATCCCCAAGAACACAGTGGCCTCCATCATTCTTTAGAAGAAGTTTGGAACCACCAAGACTCTTCCTAGAGCTGTCTGCCCGGCCAAACTGAGAAATCAGGGGAGAAGGGCCTTGGTCAGGGAGGTGACCAAGAACCCGATGGTCACTCTGACAGAGCTCCAGAGTTCCTCTGTGGAGATGGGAGTTGTCCTTCTGGAAGGTTCTATCTCTGCAGCACTCCACTAATCAGGCCTTTATGGTAGAGTGGCCAGATGGAAGCCACTTTTTAGTAAAAGGCACATGACAGCCCGCTTGGAGTTTGCCAAAAGGTACCTAAAGACTCTCAGACCATGAGAAACAAGATTCTCTGGTCTGATAAAACCAAGATTGATCTCTTTGGCCTGAATGCCAAGTGTCACGTCTGGAAGAAACCTGGCACCATCCCTATGGTGGTAGCAGCATCATGCTAAGGGGATGTATTTTAGCGGCAGGGACTGGTAGACTAGTCAGGATCGAGGGAAAGATTAGCTGAGCAAAGTACAGAGATCCTTGATGAAAACCTGCTCCAGAGCGCTCAGGACCTCAGACGGGGGCGAAGGTTCACCTTCAAACAGGAAACGACCCTAAGCACACAGCCAAGACAACACAGGAGTGGCTTCGGGACAAGTCTCTGAATGTCCTTGAGTGGCCCAGCCAGAGCCTGGACTTGAACCTGATCAAACATCTCTGGAGAGACCTGAAAATAGCTGTGTAGCGACGCTCCCCATCCAACCTGACAGAGCTTGCGAGGATTTACAGAGAAGAATGGGAGAAACTCCCCAAATACAGGTGTGCCAAGCTTGTAGCGTCATACCCAAGAAGACTCGAGGCTGTAATCGCTGCCAAAGGTACTTCAACAAAGTACTGAGTAAAGTGTCTGAATACTTATGTAAATGTGATATTCAAATCAAATGTTATTTGTCACGTGCGCCGAATACAACAGGTGTAGATCTTACAGTGAAATGCTTACATACAAACACTTGACCAACAATGCAGTTTTAAGAAAAATAAGTGTTAAGTAAAAAATAAAAGTAACAAATAATTAAAGAGCAGCAGTGAAATAACAATAGCAAGGCTATATACAGGGGGTAGATGTACAGAGTCAATGTGTAGGGGCACCGTTTAGATGAGGTATTTCAGTTTTTTTTTATACATTTGCAAAAATGTCTTACAACCCGTTTTTGCATTGCCATTATGGGGTATTGTGTGTAGATTTGATGCGGGGAAATCCATTTTAGAATAAGGCTTTAACGTAACAAAATGGAGTGGAAAAAGTCAAGGGGCTTGAATACTTTTCCAATGCACTGTACATAACATACTATAACAGTGAAATGTATTGTCATTGTACTTAAATGCTGTAGAATATGCGCATGTATGTGTATTTCTCTGTTCATGTATCTGTGAATGGGGATTTCATTCTTCACAGGAGCTAACTCAAGAGTATGAGGAAAAGAAGACCAAGTATGACAGCTGTGCTGCAGGTCTGGAGAGTAACCGATCCAAACTGGACCAGGTACAATATGAAATGCGATGTGTAGACACCTGACCTAACACCACATATGACATTTTCTATATGTAATTTGTTCACGGACACCACACAATTGCAATGTTCTCTCCAAGAGGAACAGTTGAGTTTCTTCTTGCAGGAGGAGAGAGCTCTGAGGGAGGCGACGGCTCGGGAGGAAAACTTATACCCCTACATCAACTGCATGAAAGAGGTAAGGGGCTCAGGTAGCAAACAACACCTGTTCTGTGCTGCGACAGCCAACCAGAGCTCCTGTTCTCCTCCCCATCTCTCTCTGTTCTTCACAGATCATTGAGTTGCAAATGCAGCAAGCAGCAGATGAGATGAAGGCCCCTGATCCGCAAGAGAGGAGGAAAACCATCAGGAGAGTCTGCCAGCTGCTTAGGACTTCTATTACCGCAGTCCCCTCCATAGGCTCCTATTACAACACGTGTGCATCTGCTACTGTTGCCACACAACTCCCCATACACCTCTCTCAAAGGATGCACTTACAGCAGTCCGTTAGTAGGTTCACCCTCATAGGTCCTTTATATACTACAGCTATGCATTTCAAAGTGTGTCCAGAACTATTGCTTCTTTTTTTAGAAAAATATGTAAATAAAATACTGGTTTAATAAAATCTGTTATGGATGTTTGTTACTGTATGTTGTGTTATTCAACTAACAGGCAGTCTTTCCCTTGTGAAACTCACAATAATGGCAGCAATGATCTTGTGAAAGTTAATAGGCTCATGTGACCTCTGACCCTCCGGCTGTTTCACAGGGAGCAGTACATGAAGAACGTTGCAGAGCAGGAGTCCCTGGGCAAGGTGAGCAGAGAGGTGCTGTGTGTGCTTTGTCAGGGTGCAGGCACAGTGCCAATGGCATCTGACATGGATCCCCTGCAAACACAGGAGCCATACTTTAGGTTCTTCCTTACCCTGATCAGAATGGGGCCAGAGAGGAGAAAGTGCATGGCAAAGGATGCTCCGCTGCATTCCTGCTAAACCATTTGGCCCAGTAGACGAGCTGTAATGTAGACATACAAGCTGCACCTATAGCAGCACAACACGCAGCAGTGATACATTACTGTAATGCCTGTCCTCTCATCACCTGTGGAGCAGCTGTAGTGTTTCATGCTGATTTCTCTCTACACTAGTCCTCAGTGCATTAACAGTCATCTATTCCCCCCCGCCCCTGGCACATTCATGACAAGCTACTTCTTTATTAGGGTTTCCCATCTATGGTTATGAATAGGCTTGATGCTAATGCACTTGTTAATATTTGGCTGGTCAAGCTTCCAGTCAATGAATACAAAGATCTCATGACCACCCTTCCATTCAGTGTTTGATACAAAACCATATGCTGACACTTGAAAAGAAACTGAAAATGTCTGTTTAACTATGCTGGTATCATACACTGTCTTTGATGTCAAAATGAGTCTGTTGTGCTGATGTAATAATGATTCCTCTTTCCCTTTGAACAACAACAGAAGTTGCGTGAGCAGCAGAAGGCGGTGAGGGAGAGCCACAGGCCCAACATGAAGCAGGTGAAGATGTGGCTCGACCTGGAGCAGCTGATGGTGTGCAAGCTTGGGTGCTTCCTGAGGGCCCAGAGCCAGGCCTCCATTGGTCAGGTCATCCAGGAGGGCGGTGAGGATAGGCTGGTGCTGTGAGAACGAGGAGACTGTCAACGCAGGGCTAACTCTGGTACACTAAGCTCTACCACAATGACCAGGACTTCTCACTCATCTCACTACTGTACTTCATTCTCCAGTTATAGTTCATCAGTCTGTCTCGGTTTTTATCTATTTTAGGTGAGATGATTACTTTTCATCTCTTAATGTAAGCAAAACATCTCTGCTTTCATTGCCTAAAGTTAAAAGGATTCAATTTAACCAATCTGTGTTAATCCTGGTTTAGTTAGCTAGTTATGTTCTCTGAATAATCCCAAAGTAGGATTTAGTTCCATTAAACTGATTTTTCTCCTGTGAGGAGCACCTTCCCGGTGATGATATTGTGAGAGGTGCCTGATGAATCCAGAACTGAAAGAACACATGATCCAAAAGGTGTCTGACAGATAAGAGGTTTAAATCTCTGGCTCTCTGACTTCAAACAAATCCTCAGCCTCCATATTTTTTGACACATCTTTAAGAATACAGCTCCAATCTATATGTCTAAAGATAACCGCGTACAAAGTGTTGCACTTGGGACGCAGCTGCACTCCGCTATTTTGGGAAACAACTGCCATGACCTTGGGCTGAGGAGCTTGCCTTTTTTGGAAATCAATTGGACCTCTGTTGATATAACAGGACAGTGCAGGGTGAACTGGTCCAGCATTATCATCTTGCATATTGTACCATGGCCAAGTCTATACCCATTTTAACACTTAAAATGTAACAACTACATTTTTGACATATATCATATTAGCTACATAATATCCTCTTGTACTTCTCATTTGACTTTGTTAATACAAATATGCTTAAAACAATACTTGAAGATAATATTTGGTCATAATTCTGTCTGACTAGTCACAGCCATCTAAAGGTGATGGATAACAGTGAATGATAAATCAAACTGACAGGTTTACTGTCGTCCTTAGAATATACCTCTCCTATTCACAAATCACTCATTCTGAATACCTCTGTCTATAAATGCCGACGTGAATAAGGGGACATGTCACTCGCCGTGCCCATGCCTTAGCTTTGGCTGTAGTGAAGCATAACTCAATATTCTGCTCACAGCCACAGTTAGTGCCAGATGGATCAAGAGTGAATTCTAGAAGGCTACTTGACTGGGAACTGATTGGCATAGAATTATAACTGAACAACAGGATTGGCGATGTGCCACTGGAGGCCTCATTAAGAAGTGTCAACAGATGATAAATGCCAGTCCTGTTTTAAAGAGCTGACAATAATGCCCCCTAATAAATACAGTGGGGTGTCATCTAGTGGCCTTCGCTGACATCCTTCACACCATGATAGCAGTTTGCCTGTGATTGCTTTGCATCTCTTGGTTTGACAAAGAGAATCTGCCTTTGTTTACGTCACATTCTGATTTCAGGTGAGGTACATGCAAATATATGAGCATGCTGCCTGGGGTCCAGTCACTTTCATTGTTGTTGGTTATCAGGGTTGGAGAGTAACGGATTACATGTAAGGGATTACAAAATACAATAACTAATCCATTGCGTTACCAGCAACAATATTGTAGTCAGATTACAGATACTTTTGAAAATCTAGACTACTTCATGGATTACTTTTATTCAGAAATGAGGTTTGTGAAAAATCTTTGACACTTCTGTTTTCTCAGACATTCAAATCAGCATTGAAAAAAGGAGCAAGTTTAAGTTTGTTCCACCTGAGCGAGTCTGACCAGATGTCAGAGACCACTATGATGACACACCAAATGGGTTTGATGGATCGCTGGAAAAGAGCAGGAATAAGCTTTTGTAGGCTATAGTCCAAGCTATGTCTGCTAATGGTAGGACTGCTGTCGGCATCCAAAGATTATCCAACTTTAATAAACGCTTGGAGGTAAGGATGACAGCAGTGTTGTAGTCTACGGTGATACGGATATCACTTATTGTTATCTACATAGCGCATTGATGTGAATCACACTGCTGCTCTCTCGTTTAGCTATTTGCGTTTTACGGATTGTGATTGTCGTGGATGGCTGTTCACAAATCTAAATGTGTATTTAAACCCAATGGTTGAATTCAAGAAGATTAAGCTGCCTATCAATCATTGTTTTTGAAACCAGTGAACAGCCAGTGAAAAATGCGGATCCCAGCCTATGGAATAAAAGTGGGGCTTTTATTGCTCAATGTAATTCATGCTGATAAAAATGTTTTATCCATAGGCCTAATGGACACATGTTCAAACTCGCACACTTTTGATAGACTTAAAGCAGCAATCTGTAGTTGCTACATCCATTTTTGGACTTAAATACATTCTTGAAGAATATAACTTATAATGCCTCATGAGCTTAATTCAACTGTCAGACTCCATTAGAACCCAAAATATAAGCTTGTTTTTCTCCAATGTTTGAAAACATTGTAAATGTAAACAAACACTGTATAGCCTCATAACATGAATAAAACAATCATTGTTATATCATGGATGGTCAGTCCTTGCATCCATAGCTCTATCTATTAATCTGAGAGTGGTTACATTTATCCAGGCCCATCCCTCAGCTTTTTACCAAAACAGGCGGGGCGTCCATTTTGTTATTGTTTCATCTGTTGCTTTGCCCTTTAAACAGTTGCATATTATCAAGATATCAGTGTCACCAACAAAAAGTTAAACAATAGGCCTATAGAAAATGCAGCATATGAGATTCATTATTCACATGTAAATATCACTTTTCAGTAGCGCTCAAAGCATGCCATTCCATGAGCGCAGCATTTATTTTTTCATCTTGAATCAATGAGTCCAATCAGTCCTGCATGACAACAAAATCATAAACAGCAGGGTAAATCCTTAGTTTTGGGGTTATGCTGAGGTAAAACAATTTGGCTAATCTATACTTCCATATTTCCATAAATCCTATTCTTGAATATCAAGGGGTATAACATTTATTGGAATGACTGGAATTCTGAAAGACTTTGGTTTTTACTGTAAAGATATAATTGAATCATATTATTATATGTAGTAGAGAGCGATGGGTTAGAAGAAGCCTACATAACCAATCCATGAAGTAAAATGTAACATCCATATATGGCCAGCTATGTAAACCTTAACATTGATTTATCCTGCAATAGATGTCGTTCAATTGGTAACATACATTTTAATCTTCTTCTAATGTCTCTTAAGGGGAAAGTAATCTAAAAGTAACTGAATGTAATCAGATTACATTACTGAGTTTGGGTAATCCAAAAGTTACATTACCGATTACAATTTTGGACAGGTAACTAACTAACTGTAATGGATTACATTTATTAAGTAACCTACCCAACCCTATTGGTAATACTAATGTATGTAAATACTGGGTGTGGCTAGGTATGCAAACCTAGAGTGTGGATCACAATCTATGCTGGTACATAGACTTTCAAGATAAGGAAACCAATATTTTTCCATTTTGGTGAACTAAGAAGAACCAAACAAGTGAATTGAATGTGCCACATCTAGGCCTATGTCTTCATTATCCCATGTCAAAGTACATTGATCTTGGGTTACTGTAAATTAGTTAATGGCTTTTCAGTTTGCTCATTTAATAATTCAGAGCAAATACTGGAGCCTGGAGAGCGAGCAGGCTTTCGTTACACCCCTCTGATTCAGCTAATCATGGACTAAAAACAATATGTTTTATTTTAACAAGGTGTGTTAATGATGTGCTGGAATAAATGCATGTAGGCCTACACCTAGTAGCCCTAGAACCTGAGTTGGAGAACCCTGAACTAGGGCCTTACTGATCCTGGGAAAGGAAAATGTATCAACCTGATTTTCTATATCTGACTACTACAAAGTCGGAGGATTGTTGTTTGACAATGTCTGTCACTGGCTGCAAACTAATGGCAAACTCTTGGTAAATAGAATTTTGCCTAACTGTCCTTACTTTCGAGTAAACATTTCCGGACTCCTTCTGTCCAACGAGAGTAGCCCACAGGCGGAATATGCAAGAAAGGGGCCGTGTTGAGGTCGTCACTAGTTACCACAGCCACAAAGTCAGAAGGCCCGCTTACTCAACCAATCAGATGAGGGAGTGTGATGCCGCGTATTCCGGTTCGAAGGAAACACCTAAGTTTCGAAATTGCCTACCTTGAGTCCATATTTTGAAGACCAAATTAGTAAATACATTCAGGAACAAGAATTGACAACATCACTAAAATTCATAACATTGAGAAAGTTTTGGGCAAAAGGCCAAGTTGTCTTTTCTTTTTTATATAACTTGTAGCTATTTGAGGGTGTGTTCTCAGAACATTTGCAAAACAGTTTGCAGGTATATTCACTGTAATGTTCAACATCTCCTTGTCCCAGTCTGTAATCCCCACGTTTTGAGAGAACCACCATCATTCATGTTCATGCCACAATGACTACCGCCCTGTAGCACTCACATCTGTAATCCTGAAGTGCTTTGAGAGGCTGGTTATGGCACACATCAACTCCATCATCCCAGACACCCTAGACCCACTCCAATTTGCATACCGCCCCAACAGATCCATACATGACGCAATCTCAACTCCACTCCACACTGCTCTCACCCACCTAGATAAGAGGAATATCTATGTTAGAATGCTGTTCATTGATTACAGCTCAGCGTTCAACACCATTGTCCCCTCCAAGCTCGTCACCAAGCTTAGGACCCTGGGACTGAACACCTCCCTCTGCAACTGGATCCTGGACTTCCTGACTGGCCGACCCCAGGTGGTGATGGTAGGCAGCATCACCTCCGCCACGCTGACCCTCAACACGGGGGCCCCACAAGGGTGTGTGCTTAGTTCCCTCCTGTACTCCCTGTTTACCCACGACTGCATGGCCATGCACAACTCCAACATCCTCATCAAGTTTGCTGATAACACGACGGTTGTAGGCCTGAATACAGACAGTGATGAGATACAGGAAGGAGGTCAGTGACCTGGCAGTGTGGGTCCGTAACAACAACCTCTCCCTCAATGTCAGTAAGACCAAGGCTGATCGAGGACTACAGGAAACGGGGGGACGAGCACGCCCCATCCACATACACAGGGCTAAAGTGGACCAGGTCGAGAGCTTCAAGTTCCTCAGTTTCCAAATCACTAAGAACTTAATGGTCCACACACGCGCACAGTTGTGAAAAAGGCACGACAGCGCCTCTTCCCCCTCAGCAGGTTGAATAGGTTTGGCATCAGCCCTCAAATCCTCAAAGTTCTACACCTGTACCATTGAGAGCATCTTGACTGGCTGCATCACTGCTTGATGTGGCATTCCACTAGTATAATAAGGGATTCCATTCCAAGCACACATTTTACATTTTAGTCATTTAGCAGACGCTCTTATCCAGAGTGACTTACAGTAGTGAATACATACATTTCATGCATTTTTTTATTTTTTTTGTACTGGCCCCCGTGGGAATCGAACCCACAACCCTGGCGTTGCACACACTATGCTGGTGTTGCAAACACCATGCTCTACCAACTGAGCCACAGGGAAGACCCACACATGAGTTTAGTGCCTCGTTCAAGTGCTAGACGGAACTCTGAAATGTATCACTTGCTAACTGGTTGTAGTCATACACGAACCACGTTTAACCAGTTAGCAAGTCGGTAATTTCAGAGTTCCGACTAGCACTTGAACGCGGCACTAAACTTGTGTGCTTGGAATGGAGTCTTCTGTAGTGGGAAGTTTTGTTAAGATCCCCAACGGTCGGTCCCAACATTAACATGCAATGCTTGCGGTACTGTTTTGGAAGCATAAGGACCTTGTTTTTCATATCAGAGAGAAATCATTTTCAAAAAACAAAAGGTTAAATTGATACACACCTTGATAGGGTTATGGTTAGTGTTCCCACACAGCCGTATCTTCATGTTATAACGCTTATTTACGGAAAAGGACGGAAGACGAAGCGACCACCTTTACACTGAACAAAAATATAAATGCAACATGTAAATTGTTGGTCCCATGTTTCATGAGCTGAAATATTTGTCGTATTTCTCTCCAATTTTGTGTATAAATGTGTTTACATCCCATGTAAGTGAGAATTTCTCCTTTGCCAAGATAATCCATCCACCTGACAGGTGTGGCATATCAAGAAGCTGATTAAACAGCATGATCATTACACAGGTTCACCTTGTGCGCGGGACAATAAAAGGCCACTCTAAAATGTGCAGTTTTGTCACACAACACAATGCCACAGATGTCTCAAGTTGTAAGGGAGCATGCAATTGTTTTGCTGACAAGAGGAATGTCCATCAGAGCTGTTGCAAGATAATTTAATTTTAATTTCTCTACCATAAGCCGCCTCCAACATTGTTTTAGAGAATTTGGCAGTATGTCCGACTGGCCTCACAACCATAGACCACGCCAGCCCAGGAACCTCCACATTCGGCTTCTTCACCTGCGTGATCATCTGAGACAAACTACCTGGACAGCTAATGAAACTATAGGTTTGCTCAACTGAAGAATGTCTGCACAAACTGCACAGCCATTGAAGAGGAGTGGGACAACATTCCACAGGCCACAATCAAAAGCCTGTGTGAAGGAAATGTCACGCTGCATGTGGCACATGGTGGTCACACCAGATACTGACTGGTTTTCTGATCCACGCCTCTACTTTTTTTTTTTTTTACAGTATCTGTGACCAACCGATGCATATCTGTTTTCCCAGTCATGTGACATCCATAGATGAGGGGCTAATGCATGTATTTACATTGAATTGTAACTCAGTAAAATCTTTGAAATTGTTGCATGTTGCGTTTTATATTTTTGTTAATTGTAGCTATCTAGCATGCTCTGAACACCTGTTTGAAAGTGTAGCTGAAGTCTAGTTTTGTTGGATGGATGCACCCATAGCTGTATGGATCTGTGCAAAACTGCTACAGTAAGTGTATCTTTTTGATTTTAAGGATTCTTTCTCGCTGATGAAGAGAACATGTCCATATGTTTCGAAAGCCGTATTGCAAGCAATGATTATTGACGTTTCTAAACGTTAAAACACAGCGTTGGGATTGTATTTTATATGAGGCAGTCGTGTGCTAAGCTAATGGCTGAGAACTAGAGAGATGGCAGAATGGAGCCAAGAGTTTGAGAGAGCTACGATTAGTTATTCTATTTGATAGACCAATGTTGTTAGTTTCCTTACAAGCCTTTCATTCTAATAGCAATATGTCATATTCTGGACCTTCAACAGATGCACAGCAGTTGGCAGGGAAAAAACTCAGTTGGTAGAGTAAAAATATCCCATTCAATGGTGTTCCGTTTGAAGTTGTGGGCACAGAGACATATGAATGCCACCAGGGGAATGACATACAAACAAAAGCCAAAGAGAAATATGCTGCTGCAATGAACAAGGAGGCATTAAGTTCAAAGACAGATCAGTGTCGTTTAAACCATACACTTTCACAACATTAATTTAATTTGAATAATGTTGAAGTACAAACTATGGAATGTTCCTCAATGAAATTGAAGATGGGACTTTAAATGAGTGTCCCAACTCAGTGACCACTAAAGATCCCATGGCACTTATTGCAAGAGTAGGTAATGATGAGTACCGTTTTATGTGTAATCTGTATATTAAATTGTACTCCTATAATGTAATGCTGTGTATAAAAGTACCATGTATTTAAAGTGTATGAATTATGTATATTAAACAAAATCTATGTTTAAAAAAATATATATATACTTTTGTCCTCGGAAGAGGGGGGTGGATGGGCTAGATAAATACATGCAAATAAAGAGTAAGTTAGTGTGGTGAGATTCCCCTTATACTATAAAGAGCTTTGGGTGTCTAGAAAAGTGCCATTTAAGTACAATAAATTATTATCATTACATGTTTTGCCATCTTCCATAGCTTGAAGACTATGAGATGGAAACTGGCACAAAATACCAAAAAGGTGGACTACAAGGCAATGTTAAGTTTAATAAATAATTGACTGTAGTATTTTTTTTATTGAACCTTTATTTAACTAGGCAAGTCAGTTAAGAACAAATTCTTATTTACAATGATGGCCTAACCCGGCCAAACCCGAACGACGCCAGGCCAATTGTGCGCCACCCTTTGGGGCTCCCAATCACGGCCGGATGTGATACAGCCTGGATTCGAACCAGGGACTGTAGTGACGCCTCTTGCACTGAGATCCACTCGGTAAGTGCCTAGGTACCAAATAAAGTAACAGTGTTGAAGTTTTCATCTTAAATCAGCCAATTTCTAACATTGACATTTCTGTGAACATTTCTGTGAAACTATGTACGTTTTACTTGTGGATTACTTATGGATTCTGAAAATAAAAATCGAAAATCAAGATGTACCAATTTGTTTGTCTACATGCCATTTTAAAAACAATGCAGATGTTGGAGTAAACCTATTTTGGGTTAAGACAAGTAACTATGAGTAAGGGCAAACATCCTGATAAGCTTGCAAACTGAGTTTTTTAATAAGACATCCAATTACCACTTTGCATTTAGAACGGTTGGTTTTAATATAGCTAGTAAATAACCAAATCTTTGATGGATCTCTAGATAAAATAAATGCGTCTCCAGTCTACTTCTGCAAGACTGTCGGCATAATCGTCATCATACTCCCTCATCTGATTGGTCGTTTCCAACGAACTGTAAACCGGCATACGCGTCATTACACTCCCTCATATGATTGGTCGAGTATTTGGACCTTCTGACTCTGGCTGTCATCACATTCCCTCATCTGATTGGTCGAGTAGGCAGGCCTTCTGACTTTGTGGCTGTGGTAACTAAATGACGACCCAGTGTTGAGGCACTTTCAATAAAATCAGATCAGCGCTACAGTTTGTTACCACTGAAGCTGTGAGCTGTGCCGGGAGAGGTGGATTTAGGTCAGCGCAAGGATTGGACCGGCTGATTGCAGCCCTTAACATTGGCGATTGCTGCACTCTTTTCCACCATTTTTGGGGAGATAAGAGGACACCCAAAGTAACATTTATTGAGGGAGGAAGAGTCATTTTTCGTTCTAATTAGCTCGTTTATCAGCCTACCAATTTACAGACAATTTCTTACTCGTATCATCGACATCTGGCCTTTCGGTGAAAGCATATTTCACAGTTGGCAAGCTGTATTTCTGCTGAAAGGTTTTAATTTTAAAGAGACGGAGGCACCTGAGTAAACAAAGTACAACTGACAAGAAGCCCACCAACCACCATGGATAACGCTCACACAAAGAGCGTTGAAGAAGTTTATAGCCATTTCTCCGTCAACGAAAGCACTGGACTTGGTTTGGACCAGGTGAAACGTCAAAAGGAGAAATGGGGCTCGAACGGTATGTGAACCTCTACACCTTTACTAGTAGTACCGGTAGCTATTTAGCTAATGTTCACTATATGTCACTCATGAGGGAACATGATACGGTCATTTAGTCCCACTGTTGGCTAAAGTTACCTAGGAGTTACACATTGGGGTAAATGTCAGCCCCATCACTCGGCTCGGTCATGGACTGAATTAATTTGGCTGATGTCATCGTAGACAACCTCGTGGGTTTCAATCTTGTACAAACTAGCTAGAAAGTAGTCAGTTACATCGGGGAATTGTTATATTGGTGTAAGGGTATTTTAAACCAGGTATACAAGTATAGACCGCTGACGTGTGCCTTGGCATTCTGATGTGATGGCTAGCCTGGGACATTTAGGACAGCATAGCCGCTCGCCATGGGCATGGCACAGGCCTAGCTAGCTAACAGTTAATGATGCTAGTTAGCTAACGCAAGCCGGTTCATAGGATCCTGGGTTCTGTAGTTTTTCCTAGCTGTTCACACAAGAAACGAGGCTCGATTCCCGATTTTTAAGCTCATGAAAGCGTCTACTGGATGACATAAAATAGATTGGGTGCGTCTGACACCATTCAAGGTGACCTCTGAGAAAATGGGTTCAAAAAGTTACCTGATGTGTCACCACCGTGAATTCAAACATTGATTGTGCAATATGATTACCATCTACGACTTGCTACTGTTAATGACTCAGCCGAACACAAGACTCGGTGAATGCAATTAAATCCAAACCCTGTTTTTCCATGTTGCCTATAGCAAAGTTTTAGCTTTGCAAAATCTGAACCAGGACATATGGGGTTTAGTGGGGGTCATTGGGAGTCAAATGGGGTGGAGATAAAGAAATTGCAGTGCCATATGTTTGATTGTCAGAATTAACAGCATTAGCTACTAAAACATTACTAATGTAATGGTGTGTTTCTCTTTTCCCTGTATGCACTTGGATTGACCCATCTCCAGAGTTACCTGCTGAAGAAGGTAAGAACACGTACTTAAAATAGTTTGGTGTGAAAGTTAAACCTATGTGCTACAAATTGTTCTTGATTTGATGTATTTGTACTTCTCTTTCATTCCACAGGGAAGTCTCTATGGGAGCTTGTTGTTGAACAATTTGAAGATTTACTTGTACGAATTCTTCTGCTGGCAGCTTGTATATCTTTTGTAAGTATATCGCTAAGACTCTTTGTTTTTTAGATCGGGTTTAGAACACACACTAACTTTGGTACTGCTGCTGCTTGCCATGGGCCTGGAATTTGGTCATAAACCTTTACAGTGACCGCTGTATTGAAGAGTATTGTGAATGTATTAGATTGTTTTTGTTTATTACACAGAGGTGACAATCCACCCCCCCCCCAGACATGCTGTGTTAAGTTGTCATAGAAACAAACTCTTAAATCATCTGCTTGCTGTTCAGAGTTGCTGATGAAAGCACATCAGTAGGAGTGGGCTGTCTGGCATGGAAAGAGAAAGTGTATCTTTTGGCTTAGTGGCATGAGACGTGTGGACAGCAAGTGCAAATGTCTTCTGTCTGAACGCCTAAGCTGAGGTTACATTCACAGATCAGGCAGCCAAACAGCTGAGAAGGCTAGCTACACATTTGAGTAATGGTGATGACAGCAGTTGCTTGACTCGAGTTGCTATCACCATGTGTCTAACAAGACATTTGAGTCGTCTTTTACTCTCGCAGTGTAATCACTTCCTCTCCTCTGCCTCGTTATTTGGAGTAACAAGGCTATCCACAAGCTAAATGGTTTGATAGAAATGTAACTGACAGCGATGTAGCCTAATTTTCATTGTTCTGCAGTATTAGCAGTGTACTGCTACATCAGTGTTTACTATTCATGTTTTTTTGGTAGTGGACAGAAGGATGTTTTTGCACGGGAAAGGATTACAATGTAGTGTCATACTATGTACATTGACTTGAGGAGATGAGGTCCTTTTGAGACCAGTATGGAGGTTTCAAGGGCTGTAATCTATAATCCCAGTGTGTGTCAGTCTGCTAGAGGAGCTGGTATGCAGTGCCCAGCCTTGCGATATGGTGGTGTTGGTGGTTGCTGTCTGACGGGGACAGGGCACCACTCAAGACCAAATTTGGGCTCTGACCTTCAGTAGGAGGGCATTCCCCAGATGAATGCACCATGCCTTCTCCCATGCACCACACTCCCATACTTTTGGTCGATTGTCAGTCAAGTCAGATCCAATGATGGGCGAGTAGTAGGCTAATGAAATAACAAGCGGGTGCAGCAGAACTTGCAGCAGGGTGTTCATGATGCGGCTTTGTCCCGTTAAAGTGAATTTGTGCAACACATGTCGTGTGCTCTTATTCTCAGTAGATAACATGCAAAATAGTCTTGCTCCCAGAAGAGCGTTTTTATCTCCGGTTTGTGAGAGAGGAAGAGTGCAGAGTTGGGGAATGGCTATGTTAAGTGAAATCTGTTGGTTGTGACCGATTACTGCAGCAGTAGTCCTGGCAACTGGTTTGTTTGAGGTGGTAAGGTGGATGGCTGTTTGTTTCAACGGCTCATATTTGACATGCATACTATGCATGATACTTATGGCTACTGAGGGCCATTGATAAATGTGTCCCAATGTACTGTTATGTGCTGACACTGAAATGACATACAGCAACACATCAAGACGATCTGTTATAAACTGTAGTCTTACTGTATTTTCGGTGTTAGATTTAAGTTTTCTAATTTCAAATGTCTGATGTGCAAAATTGACCATAAATGATATAAAAACAGAGATTTCATTTGGAACTTTAAGTCAACAATGTGCGTTTTATAAAGAGTTGGCTATGTATTGCTCAGTACAGCAAACTCTAGTTAAATAATCACTCAAAATAAAATCACGGTGCTGGATTACGATGAGGTTCATGGTATTTGAAAGGTACTACGCATAGGATTTTGTTGAATTTTTGCGTTGTAATTTCAGAAATGCCCATAATATATCTGGTGCTAATAATGGAATAATAGTGTTTTCACTGTATTACATACCCACCAGTGTTGTGATTGGTTGTGATTTTCGCCTATTTAGGGCTCCTGCCTGAGCGACATCAGTCAACAATGTTCTGACTTTGTGGCTATGTTATGTGAAAATCGCTATCATTTCCTGGTTGCAAAAAGTCTACACTGTTCGCTCAATTTCTGTTTGTGAGACATCAGGCACTGAATAGTGTAGGGAATCATTGTACCATCTAAATCGTTGTGAAATATATTTTGAATAAGAACAAATATATTTTTTACAGCTGTTTGAAGCTGGTGGACCAAAACCGGAAAAACCCCAGAAAGTTACTTTCTGTTCCGGTCCACAAGCTTCAAACAGCTGTAAAAACGATACCTGGCGGGAGAAATCAATAGGCTAATATCACAGCCAATCAAAACACTGGCGGGTAAGTAATACTATGAAACACTATCATTCCACTATTACTGCAGCTATATTATGGACATTTTCTGAAATTGCAATTCGAAAATTCAACAAAATCCTATGTGTTGCACCTTTAGCACATTGCTTTTGAACTTGGAAAATGTTGTCTGGCTTTGGTGTTAAATGTGCTCTAAGCTTTAGAAAATGTTTTAACATCTTAACAAATGTGTTGTATCCATTTTGTTTAAATGTGTTACTCTTGCACTGATATCCTGCTGTAAATCTTCTGATGTAACTTTTTGTATGTTCATCTTGTTGTCATTTATGTAAAAAATGGAGCTCACTCAACAAAATGTACATTTCTATGCATTTCTACCACTGCTAAGTAAATCAGTCGTATCAGAATGCATACACATTCTCCCTGGACATTTAGTTGAACCTTATTTCACAGCAGTTTTCTTAACATGATTCTGATCGCTTAAATGCATCGTAGTAAGCGTAACCAGGGGGAGAGATGTTGTTAATTACTCCTGTGCTCTCTCCTATGTGGAATCATGTCAATAATGGATCATCGTTGTCTTGTTTACCTTTAGGTCTTGGCCTTGTTCGAGGATGGAGAAGAAACAATCACAGCCTTTGTGGAGCCTTTTGTAATCTTACTCATTCTTATAGCCAATGCCATCGTGGGTGTGTGGCAGGTGAGCAACTTGCATTATGTAATTTAGACATCTTTTACAGTATTTTGAATGTCGATGTTCAGTGTGGCGTTGCAATGTCAATGACACTATTCCGAAACTCTTGTTTTGGTGCAGGCTGTGGAAAGGAATACTTATTGTATGCAACTAGCTAGCGACTATAGGCAAAACAGCTACCATAAAGAGTTGTAGGTAGGAGAATCCACAAGTCTCATACATTCTGTTCATTGGTCACATGGCAGTTTTATGCTTTCTTTTCTTTAAGGACTTGCTGTTGAATGGTCGATGAAAAATGAGGCAAGGAAGAAAGTGGGTCACTGCCTACATTTGAGAAGGTTTAGGCGTGACCAAAGTGACAGTCCCTCCTCTTGCTCAGACTTCATGTCTGTTGCTTTAATTATGTTTACACCCATGGTCTCTTAGCCATTCTCTAATGTTTGCAGTCTTTGCAAAGAGAAATTTGTCTGTAGCAACTACCAACACAAATTGGCTGGATGCTCCCTTAGGATTTATTAATTCAGTCTAAATTCCTGCATGAGTTTGTCCAGAACTAGGTTACATTTCCTCAGTCTGTCGGAGTTTAACATTCCATAGATGGCATGTTTGTGAGCAAATGGTCTTGAACATTTGAATCCAGTCCATAATGCATTTCTGTGTAGTCAAAGAATGGAATAAATGATGGGCAATTCAATCCACAAGTTGATAGTTGTCTTTTTTACTCTGTTTCGATGCCCATTTTCTTGTCAGACCTTTTGTCACGCTGGTTGACTTTGCTTGCACTGCCAGGCAGCCCCTAGGAGGAATGTTCAGTAAGCTAAGCCAGTGCATGCCATGGAGTAGACTTACTCAACAGGAAGTGATGCAACTGGCCATCCCTGCCCTGATAGGCTCTCACTAACTGATACGTTGAAGTTGGCCTAGAAATGTGGACTTTAGAACTAAGCATTCTGTTCTAAGTGATTGAGTGAACGTGACTTTGGCATGGTGTGAAGGTTCTTATTTAGCTGCTGTTTTCAGAAATTACTAGTATATGTGACTGACACAATGTTTACTACTTGCACTTCTGTTTTCTTAAGCATTAAAATATTGTAGACTGAATATGCACAGTTAAAATTAAGACTTGTTCCCTTTTAAAAATATGTTAAGGTTTGCCATATGTAACTTAAATTTTTTGGTGGGCTGACCAAATTCACATAGAAATTAGAGTTATATCTGTTATTCTAATTGAAAGCGGGTATATGAAGCTGTAGATCTGTTCTATGTGTGCTATTTCTATGATTTGTGCCTTTTTAAATTAACCCACCTATGTCTGCCGAAAGATATTTCACAGCGTTTTAGATTGTACAATGATTCTGAAATTAGGAAAACGATTAGAATTTTAGCAACCATGAAATGGCGGAGCGATTTATGCATATTGCACCTTTAAAATATATATATATATTTTCAGATTTTAAAATATGCGAAGGCAAATCTCTTGGTCCTTGTCATGCATTAAAGGCACAATCTCTAAGATCTCCTGCTGTCTTTGAATTCAAAACTGGTTATATTTCACCAGCCCCATCCATCAGTTAACAAAACAAAGTGGCATGGTTAGGCTGTTGAAGTTACAGATTGTGCCTTTAAATGAACCCACATATATCTGCAGTTTGTGGGATAGGGAAAAAGTAAAATGGACATATTTGAATTTGCATCTATAATGTCGTCAGATCATCAAGTTCAATTTCAAATGTGTGAGCAAACGTTCAACATTTCTAATCTACACAGGAACGCAATGCTGAGGATGCCATTGAAGCCCTAAAAGAGTACGAGCCTGAGATGGGCAAGGTCTACCGCCAGGACAGGAAGACCGTTCAGAGGATCAAGGCCAAAGAAATCGTGCCGGGAGACATCGTAGAGGTTTCTGGTAAGGCAGCCCTGTCTTTCTCGCTGCTTTAGGAGGCATTAGACTATTTCTGATAATTCAGCCATTTTGCTTATGAATAAGTATTGTTTAAGGTTTAATTGAAAACAGTTATTATTCTTTGTTAAACTATTAAAGGGAAATATTTTTTTAACACTGTAGAAAAAAAGGACAGTCTTGATCTCTTTTTACACAAAACAGCATTGTTTTTAGCCTTTTTACACAAAACAGCATTGTTTTTAGCCTTTTTACACAACAGCATTGTTTTTAGCCTTTGCTTTTTATGACACCTCATTCAGGTAAATGCTATTTTTAAAAGGGCTCATGAGTCCAGGCAAGGTCAGGCTGACGTTTTAGCAGTAAAAGCTCATTTCAATTCCCCTCATCCCCTAGTCCCACTGCAGAGGTGACTCACCCTACAGGAGTGGTGTATTTTGGGATGTTTCTATTAACCCATCGTCCCAGATGACTAGGCACTAGTGCTGCTAAAGGCCTCTCGGATCATGTGCGCATGTTTCCTGGGGGTGCTTAACTCACCACCTTGATGAGTCTCGCATGCGGTTCAACCGTTGCTAAAACATCCCCCTTGGAGCCGGTAAACTCAACCTTTGAGTGGCTTGTCTCCTGTTTTCTCAGTGCAGCTGGTAAAAGAGGCTGGTATGACTCACCCAAAGACAGTGACTCTAGCACTTTAGCGAAGAGCGAGACGTCTCTGGTTTTGAGAGGAATGCGTCCTGGGCAGCACCTGGCTGCAGTGCAGCGGGGGATGGACGTATTGAACTGATGTGGCGTTGAATGCTGGAGTCCTTGAAGGGCTAACGTTATCATGATACTTCGTTTAACCCTAAGCCATAGAGGTGATGCGGTGTTTTGTTGCGCAAAGTGGTGGGTTTATTTTAAGCCTGGATAGGCTGTCTCGATGATAAAATCATGGTGTATTTATAGCAGGCAGTGACAGTAGGGAAGATGGCCGGTGTCTGGTGCCCCCCCCCCCCCCCCCCCCCTCTCTGGGGAACATTGTTGCAGTGTGGGACAGTTTTTGGTAGGGCTCCAGAGTCACCTTGAGAAGGGCACCGTCAGCACTGCATGTATTAGCTGCTCGCTAATTTCTATTAAACCAATTGTGTTAGTTAGAGTGATGGAAAATTAGGTTTGGGGGGTAGATGTTTGACAATGGCTTCATAATAGTATGCTTATCTAAGTGGGTCCTGGCAGTCTTAGTGGGTATTCTGTATAGTTGCCTTTATTTGATGCACAGGAATTTTTGTCAAAGACTGGTCATGCTGTGTGAATTCCAGCCTCTGTGCCTCCTATGATTGTTTAGTGTGGGCATGATTGGTTGTGTGCTCTATGTTCACCCAGGAAAATGGCTAACATCCTTGCTCGGAAAGCAGACTTCCAGAGAGTGGCCGGTAAAGCAGATATTGTCAGAGTGATGCGTTGTGCATGCTATCAGGTGGAGATTGAGAAGCTCACCTAAAAGAGGGCATATGGGTCAATTCTGCAGAGCCTTTTTTATATTGGTTTCTATGATGTTCGTTTCTGAATAATGTTTTTTGACCAAAGTCCCAGTGTGACCCCCCCCCTGCCAGCAGGAGGGCTGGTTGTGACGCAGATGCCAGCTCACTGCTGAGGCAGAGGACGCAGGCTGCAGTGACTGGCTGAGCTGTGAGCAGAATACTAAACGGGCCATCTCTGGCCCTGCCCTGCCTGTCAGCCAGCCTCTCGCCCCGCTCCACTCCGAGCCCATTTCTCCTTCCCAGCTCCTGTAAGCCCTCTGGAGGTAGACACAGTTAGCTCTCTCCTTCTCAACTCTCATAAGCCCACATGGGACATCCACAGTCTAGAGATGGTGCTTTACTCTCTGCAGATGTGTTTACTGTCTGGAAGATTATAGCCCAGTGTTGGTTTTCATGACTGTTTTGATTGTAGCTAATGCATTTCTCAGTACATCCTCTGGCTGGGCTGGCTGTCCTCTTGCTGTATCTGTGTACTGTAGTTCATCCTTGTCCAGCCCAAGCTGTCTGACCCAGCACTGTCAATACAGGGATGCTGTGCTGAGGTTTGCTGTCACTGCTGTTCTTACTAAACTAATCTGCAGCTATGTGATGTCAGCTTTCCTTGACTGCTGTTCCAGGCAGGGCTCCAGACTGCAACCATTTAGTTGCATTTTGTGACCCTTTGACTTGGCTGTGCAAATAAATGTTTTAATTGAACTCATCGGTGGGAGCTGCACATTCTACATGGTCACCTCACTCAAAATATTTTTTTTATAGGTGGCTTAAACCATTATTTGGTCAAACAGTAAAATACATTATTCTCATGATTCCTGCCTGTACATGTTTCGCTGGGGCCTGCTGCGATGTCGAACGAGTCACTTGCTTTCCTTTCCCGGAGAAAAAGTGTTCTGATTGATTAATTCGATGAAACAAACCGATATCTTGGCAGAGGTATAATTTATTTCTCAACTCTCCATTTTGAGCTTAATAGCAACTATTTTACAACCAAGATACAGTCCATTCAGAAAGTATTCAGACCCCTTGAGTTTTTCCACATTTTATTACGTTACAGCCTTATTCTAAAATAGATGTAATAGTTTTTTCCCCTCATTAATCTACACACAATACCCCATAATGACAAAAAAAATGTTATGTATAATTTCTTTTTTGGGAAATATCACATTTACATAAGTATTCAGACCCTTTACTCAGTACTTTGTTGAAGCACCTTTGGCAGCGATTACAGCCTCGAGTCTGAGCACGGCCGGATGTCTCTCACAGCCTCCCGTAGCGCCCAAGTCTTTGCAATCGCAAAAAACCTCTCCTCACATCAACCCTCAGCACTTTGATGTGTGAGTCTGTGTTTTATATGCTGACCTCACACCTCAACAAGCTTCTGATTTGGTCAGTGTCAATACTCCTGGCCACCATTGATTGGCAGATGTGTGAAGCAAATACATGTGCCCACAAGAGTTTTTCGAGGAAGTGAGCGAAACATCCACACTAGCTGAGCCATCCACATAGCGGAAAGAGCTGCGCGTGTGATTATTCAACTGGGAACATTTTCACGCTGGGAGAAATGTTAAAGCATGACGTCACAATCGGAACACAATCAGAACGATTGGGAGGTGTTTACATGACGCCACCAGGGAAAATGTTGGGCTGATGAGCTGCACCCTCTAGCCTGTCCCTCACAGCACCGTGGTTCAGACTGCTGCTGCTCCTGCTAGGAGATTCACTTATCTCTCAACCCCATAGTCACTCTTAATTTATCTCAGAACTTCAGGGAAATTAAAGAGATGGTTCTCTTCTCCCTGAATAGCTCAACATTGGCCATAAATGCAACGGCCATATGTTTTTGTTTTGTTTTTTTACTTAAGGTGTTTATTGCACATAGCTAGTCATCAGCATAATGTGGTCTGTAGCCAGAGGTGTTGCATTTCTGCAGGAATCTGGGGGTTCTGGTCCCTGGCTGGTGCATGTTCAGTAAAATAGGGGCGCACATACAGTGAGGGGAAAAAGTATTTGATCCCCTGCTGATTTTGTACGTTTGCCCACTGACAAAGAAATGATCAGTCTATAATTTTAATGGTAGGTTTATTTGAACAGTGAGACACAGAATATCAACAAAAATCCAGAAAAACTCATGTCAAAAATGTGATAAATTGATTTGCATTTTAATGAGGGAAATAAGTATTTGACCCCTCTGCAAAACATGACTTAGTACTTGGTGGCAAAACCCTTGTTGGCAATCAGAGGTTAGATGTTTTTTGTAGTTGGCCACCAGGTTTGCACACATCTCAGGAGGGGTTTTGTCCCACTCCTCTTTGCAGATCTTCTCCAAGTCATTAAGGTTTCGAGGCTGACGTTTGGCAACTCGAACCTTCAGCTCCCTCCACAGATTTTCTATGTGATTAAGGTCTGGAGACTGGCTAGGCCACTCCAGGACCTTAATGTGCTTCTTCTTGAGCCACTCCTTTGTTGCCTTGGCCGTGTGTTTTGGGTCATTGTCATGCTGGAATAGCCATCCACGACCCATTTTTCAATGCCCTGGCTGAGGGAAGGAGGTTCTCACCCAAGATTTGACGGTACACGGCCCCGTCCATCGTCCCTTTGATGCGGTGAAGTTGTCCTGTCCCCTTAGCAGAAAAACACCCTCAAAGCATAATGTTTCCACCTCCATGTTTGACGGTGGGGATGGTGTTCTTGGGGTCATAGGCAGCATTCCTCCTCCTCCAAACGGCGAGTTGAGTTGATGCCAAAGAGCTCCATTTTGGTCTCATCTGACCACAACACTTTCACCCAGTTGTCCTCTGTCATTCAGATGTTCATTGGCAAACTTCAGACGGGCATGTATATGTGCTTTCTTGAGCAGGGGGACCTTGCGGGCGCTGCAGGATTTCAGTCCTTCACGGCGTAGTGTGTTACCAATTGTTTTCTTGGTGACTATGGTCCCAGCTGCCTTGAGATCATTGACAAGATCCTCCCGTGTAGTTCTGGGCTGATTCCTCACCGTTCTCATGATCATTGCAACTCCACGAGGTGAGATCTTGCATGGAGCCCCAGGCCGAGGGATATTGACAGTTCTTTTGTGTTTCTTCCATTTGCGAATAATCGCACCAACTGTTGTCACCTTCTCACCAAGCTGCTTGGCGATGGTCTTGTAGCCCATTCCAGCCTTGTGTAGATGTACAATCTTGTCCCTGACATCCTTGGAGAGCTCTTTGGTCTTGGCCATGGTGGAGAGTTTGGAATCTGATTGATTGCTTCTGTGGACAGGTGTCTTTATACAGGTAACAAACTGAGATTAGGAGCACTCCCTTTAAGAGTGTGCTCCTAATCTCAGCTCGTTACCTGTATAAAAGACACCTGGGAGCCAGAAATCTTTCTGATTGAGGGGGGGTCAAATACTTATTTCCCTCATTAAAATGCAAGTCAATTTATAACAGTTTTGACATGTGTTTTTCTGAATTTTTTTGTTGTTGTTATTCTGTGTCTCACTGTTCAAATAAACCTACCATTAAAATTATAGACTGATCATTTCTTTGTCAGTGGGCAAACGTACAAAATCAGCAGGGGATCAAATACTTTTTTCCCCTCACTGTACTGATAGGGGCCAGTCAGCGTTGGGTTGGGTGAAGGATGAGGGGGAGGATTGCTCAGCTGTTCATATTGTTTGGACAGCAAGATGACCTTGTAGGGAAGTCAGTGGTAGATGGCGATCCCACCCCTCCAAGCCTAATGCTCAGACGCTACACATCAGCACCCTCCATGGCCTGGGATTCCAGACACCCAGCATGGCATGTGGCATTTTGTGTGGGCCTGGCCAGCGTTTGCTGTCACTGTGGGGTCTTTTGGTGAGTGTCGGGTCAGCAGGAGGCACAATGTCTGGCTGGGTCTTGGATGAATGAGGAGGAGGGAATTTAATGTACTTGAAAAGAGGGCAGTATGCACTAAATAACCTGCTGTTCATTTAGCCTATATTGTTGTTCAACATTATCAATTCATTTAGACATTTCACAGTGTCAATAAAGACTAAGGGTACCAACCAACCGTTAAGCAACAATTTTCGGCATGTTTGCATTGCCCTTGCGTTTGAGTTTTGAACTGCACTGTGGCAGCTAACCTTGAGGCATGTCCTGAATTGACTGCTGTGAATCTGCGCAATGCTGTCTGGTTAATAGAAGTCGCTGTAAATGGTCTGACCCTGGAGAGGCTGTTAAGAGGATCCAGAGATTGACCTTCACACCAGGGGAAAGTGACAGGAACATCAATACCCTTCAGAGCTTCCTCTTTTACCATGGTCAGACTGTAGCCTTGTCCACAGCTTCTCATGACCACATGTGGAACGGTGCATTCGAATATTAAGAAGACTGCTGTGTGGAGAGGGAAGGTAGGATGAGTCATCAACACTCCCCTTTCATTAGGCTAGGTATAGGGATTAGCAGGCAGAAGTTTTAAATGTAGACTCAGCTAAATGACGTTGCCATGAGCAGCACCGCAGATATTGAGCTGAGCGAGATGCACGACTTCACTTTGTCACACACAGTATCTGTGCATGTGCAGGGGTTCGCTTCATGCTGTTCACAACGTGGTAGTCACGGGACCAAAACAGCAGAGGTGGAGCCTCGCGCTTCAATGCTCTTAGTTGTTGCAGAAATTGACCCACTATGCTGTTTACTTTCTACATCATATCGCGGAGTTTACCTTTTAATTACAACCTTTTCATGGTGTTGATGGCAACAAAACACACTAAGTAATGGTATAGGGAAAGGACCATCCAGAGGTATTCTTTAACTAATCATTTAAATGTCTGAGATGCTACAGTTCATTTGGAAAGTATTCAGACCCTTTGACTTTTTCCACATTTTGTTATGTTACAACCTTATTCTAAAATGGATTAAAAACAAAAAGCCCTCATCAATCTACACACAATACCCCATAATGACAAATGAAAACAGGTTTTTAGAAATGTTTGCAAATTTATAAAAAATAAAAACAGATACCTTATTTACATAAGTATTCAGACCCTTTGCAATGAGACTTGAGATGTAGCTCAGGTGCATCCTGTTTCCATTGATCATCCTTGATGTTTCTACAACTTGATTGGATTCCACTTGTGGTAAATTAAATTGATTGGACATGATTTGGAAAGGTACAAACCGGTCTATATAAGGTCCCACAGCAAAAACCAAGCCATGAGGTCAAAGGAATTGTCTGTAGAGCTCCGAGACAGGATTGTGTCGAGGCACAGATCTGGGGAAAGGTACAAAAATATTTCTGCAGCATTGAAGGTTCCCAAGAACTGAGACCTCCGTCATTCTTAAATGGAAGAAGTTTGGAACCACCAAGACTCTTCCTAGAGCTGGCCGCCCGGCCAAATCGAGCAATCGGGGGAGAAGGGCCTTGGTCAGGGAGGTGACCAAGAACCCGATGGTCACTCTGACAGAGCTCCAGAGTTCCTCTGTGGATATGGGAGAACCTTCCAGAAGGACAACCATCTCTGCAGCACTCTACCAATCAGGCCTTTATGGTAGAGTGGCCAGATGGAAGCCACTCCTCAGTAAGAGGCACATGATAGCCCCCTTGGAGTTGCCAAAAGGCACCTAAAGGACTCAGACCATGAGAAACAAGATTCTCTGGTCTGATGAAACCAATATTGGACTCTGGTCTGACTGCCAAGCGTCACGTCTGGTGGAAACCTGGCACCATCCTACGGTGAAGCATGGTGGTGGCAGCATCATGCTGTTGGGATATTTTTCAGAGGCAGGAACTGGTGTACTTGGCAGGATCCAGGGAAAGATGAACGGTGCAAAGTACAGAGAGATCCTTGATGAAAACCTGCTCCAGAGCACTCAGGACCTCAGACTGGGGTGAAGGTTCACCTTCCTATAGGACAATGACCTAAGCACACAGCCAAGACAACGCAGGAGTGGCTTCGGGACAAGTCTCTGAATGTCCTTGACTGGCCCGGACTTGAACCCGATCAAACATCTCTGGAGAGACCTGTAAATAGCTTTGCTCCCCATCCAACCGGACAGAGCTTGAGAGGATCTGCAGAGAAGATTGGGAGAAACTCCCCAGATATAGGTGTGCCAAGCTTGTAGTGTCATACCCAAGAATTGCTACCAAAGGTGCTTCAACAAAGTACTGCAGAAAGGGTCTGAATACTTATGTAAATGTAATATTTCAGTTAAAAAAATTATACATTTGCAAAAATGTCATTATGGGATATTGTGTGTAAATTGATGAGGGGGGAGGGGCTATTCAATTTTAGAATAATGCTGTAACGTAACAAAATGTGGAAGAAGTCAAGGGGTCTGAAATCTTTACGAATGCGCTGTACAGTTGAGGTGGGAAGTTTACATACACCTTAGCCAAATACATTTAAACTCAGTTTTTCACAATTCCTGACCTTTAATCGTAGTAAATATTCCCTGTCTTAGGTCAGTTAGGATCACCACTTTATTTTAAGAATGTGAAATGTCAGAATAATAGAGTGATTTATTTGAGCTTTTATTTCTTTCATCACATTCCCAGTGGGTCAGAAGTTTACATACACTCAATTAGTATTTGGTAGCATTGCCTTTAAATTGTTTAACTTGGGTCAAACGTATCGGGTAGCCTTCCACAAGCTTTCCACAAAAAGATGGGTGAATTTTGGCCCATTCCTCCTGACATAGCTGGTGTAACTGAGTCAGGTTTGTAGGCCTCCTTGCTCGCACACGCCTTTTCAGTTCTGCCCACAGATTTTCTATGGGATTGAGGTCAGAGCTTTGTGATGGCCACTCCAATACCTTGACTTTGTTGTCCTTAAGCCATTTTGCCACAACTTTGGAATTATGCTTGGGGTCATTGTCCATTTGGAAGACCCATTTGCAACCAAGCTTTAACTTCCTGACTGATGTCTTGAGATGTTGCTTCAATATATCCACAATCTTCCTTCCTCATGATGCCATCTATTTTGTGAAGTGCACCAGTCCCTCCTTCAGCAAAGCACCCCCACAGCATGATGCTGCCACCCCCGTTCTTCACGGTTGGGATGGTGTTCTTCAGCTTGCAAGCCTCTGCCTTTTTCCTCCAAACATAACGATGGTCGTTATGGCCAAACAGTTCTATTTTTGTTTCATCAGACCAGAGGACATTTCTCCAAAATGTACGATCTTTGTCCCGATGTGCAGTTGCAAACCGTAGTCGGGCTTTTTTTATGGTGGTTTTGGAGCAGTGGCATGTTCCTTGCTGAGTGGCCTTTCAGGTTATGTCGTTTTACTGTGGATATAGATACTTTTGTACCCGTTTCCTCCAGCATCTTCACAAGGTCCTTTGCTGTTGTTCTGGGATTGATTTGCACTTTTCGCATCAAAGTACGTTCATCTCTAGGAGACGATGTGTCTCCTTCCTGAGCGGTATGATGGCTGCATGGTCCCATGGTGTTAATACTTGTGTACTATTGTTTGTACAGATGAACGTGTTACCTTCAGGCGTTTGGAAATTGCTCCCAAGGATGGACCAGACTTGTGGAGGTCTACAATTTTTTTTTTTTCCTGAGGTCTTGGCTGATTTTTATTTTATTTTTTTATATATATTTTTTTTGATTTTCCTATGATGTCAAGCAAAGAGGCACTGAGTTTTAAGGAAGGCCTTGAAATACATCCACAGGTACACCTCCAATTGACTCAAATGATGTCAATTAGCCTATCAGAAGCTTCTAAAGCCATGACATCATGACATTTTCCAAGCTGTTTAAAGGCACAGTCAACTTAGTGTATGTAAACTTATGAACCACTGGAATTGTGATACAGTGAAATAATCTGCCTGTAAACAATTGTTGGAAAAATTACTTGTCATGCACAAAGTAGATGTCCTAACCGACTTGCCAAAACTACAGATTGTTAACAAGACATTTGTGGAGTGGTTGAAAAACGAGTTTTAATGACTCCAACCTAAGTGTATGTAAACTTCCGACTTCAACTGTATTTGTCTACTTTATGTATTATTTGAATTATTCAACATTACAGATGTTTTGCCCAGCATATACTCACCAGACCGTTTTTATTAGGTACATCTAGTACCAGGTCAGACCCCTTTCCCTCCAGAACAGCCTGAATTCCTCGGGGCATTCTACAAGGTGTCAAACTTTCCACGTGAATGTTGGTCCATACTGACGCGACGGTATCATGCAGTTGCTACAGATTGGACGGTGGTACATTCATTCTGCCAACAGCCCGTTCCATCTCATCACAAATATGCTCTGTTGGGTTGAAGTCTGGGGACTGAGCAGGACCCTCAAGTAAACTAAACTCGCAGTCCTGTTCCAGGCAATGTTTTTCCACTCCATTGTCCAGTGTTGATGATCTCGTGCCCACTGGAGCTGCTTCTTGTTTTTAGCTGATAGGAGTGGAACCCGATGTGGTCATTTGCTGCAATAGTCCATCTGTGACAAGGATCAACGATTTTTGCGTTCCCAAGATGCGGTTCTGCACAACACTGTTGTACTGTGACATTATTTGTTTGTTTGTGGCACACCTCTTAGCTTGCACGATTTGCCATTCTCCTTCAACCTCTCTCCTCAAAGAGCTGTTTTCAACCACAGGACTGCCGCTGACTGGAATGGTTTTTGTTTGTTGCACCATTCTCGCTCAACCCTAGACACTGTTGTGTGTGAAAAGCCCAGGAGGGCGGCCATTTTTAATATACTGGAGCCAGTGTGCCTGGCACTGACTATCATACCACGCTCAGTCGCTTGGGTCACTCATTTTGTTCAATCGAACAGTAGCTGGATGCCTGTTTGTCTGCTTTATATAGCAAGCCACGGCCCCCTGACTCACTGTCTGTAGGAGCGATTCGAATTTTTGCGAATGGGGTGGTGTTCCTAATAAACTGGCTGGTGTGTGTGTGTGTGTGTGTGTGTGTGTGTGTGGAGGTCACCGATAGTTAGGCATGTTGACCCCTGACCTCTGCTATGTTACTTCATATATCCCAGCAGAACCCTGGCAGTCAGGCAGCATCTGTTCTATGTTCCACACAGCACAGGCCACTGGTAGGCAGGACAAACACATCTAAATTGCTTCCTACACACATGTCACACATCTGTTCAGAACTTGTATTTTACTAAATTAGTACCTTTTTTTTTTTTTTTTTTTTTAATAACTCGACTGGAATTGATTAGCTTGTTTTACTGTAATCAATGGCACACACAAATGAATCACTCACATTGGTATTTGTATTGAAATCAGTGGAACGGGGACCACGGTGACAAGAACAAATGTGGGTGCTCTTCCTACAATGTCTCTGACCTTTTAATACCACACAGATTTGATGGTCAAATTATCACTCAAATGAAAGCCGACCCCTGTCGCCATTTAGAAATCGATGTGAGAATATGATTCAGAAGGAAATGCAACACTTTTCTACTGATTTAACTTCGGTGGATCATATTCTCACATTGATTTGTAAATGACGACAGGGGTTGGCTCTAATTTGAGTGATAGTTTGACCCTTGAATCAATGTGTGGTATTGAGGCTAGAGAAGTTTGTTGAAAAAGTTCCCACATTTTTTCCTGCCACTCTGGTCTGGTAAATTACATTCCACAGTCTGGTGAAAATACAGTCCCGCCACCGACAGGCGCATACGACACAAACACCGGTACAAAACCAAATATATTGATCTGTTTCAAGCAATCGACTTTGTGTAATCGTGATGACGATCATCACCAATCTGAGGTAAAAAGGATGTGTATTTCCTGTAACTATTGTGTGGTAAAAACGTTAGTCTAATGTAGTAACGTTCTGTCCACCATAGGGACATTTGCATAATATAAAATAATTCAATATGTCAAATTCAATATTTTGATTTAGGATTATAGTAAATGAAGCACACAGAGATCTTTGCAACAAATGACATACGTCTTACTACTTTCACCATGGAGAGAGTACTTAAAACAAATCCTAAACACAATTTCACTGGGCGCACTAGAGCTAAAAGTCCCATAGTGACTGCAGCAGCCTGAACTGTTGACGTCCCTCCCACTGGTCTTCATCTAGGTGTCATTTGACTCTGTCGCTGTCCTGTTGCCACAGCAACCATACCTGGCCCAGGAAGGGACATGGTGATCTGTCTGTGTCTAGTGTGCTGTACAGTCCTACACACAGCCCTTTTCGGTTGGTTATGAGAGGAGACTGGAGATCTCAGTACACCCACTGAAAAGGTGAATGCACCAATTTGTAAGTCGCTCTGGATAAGAGCGTCTGCTAAATGACTTAAATGTAAATGTAAAACCGACAAATTGGAAAATCTGATGTGCCCTTGAGCAAGGCACTTAACCTTAATTGCTCCAGGGTTGCCGTTGATAATGACAGACCCTGGCCGTAACCCCACTCTCCGGGGTAGTTGAATATGCAGAAAACAAATGTCCAATTCACACATGAAATGGGACAAATAAACACACACAAAATTATTTTTAAACTAGGTTGAAGATGGAAAAAGACAACAGGATTCGAATATCTTTTAACTCTGCAATAATGGGGAAGAGTTCTAAACAATGGGACTAGCAATGCAAGCAAAAATGATGATGTGAATGTTGGCTGAACAGAAAGTTCACCATCAAAATGGAAAATAAACAAAATCGTTCTAAATTTCAACTAACTACTTAGCAAACCCATGGCATAACTGCTTTGCTGTCATTCTATTCATTTAAACAGTTTTCAAATTGTCTACAGGCACTTGATTTCTTGAGAGCTAGTCACATGTCAGGCTAATTCTGTAGAATGTGCAACAGCGCTGGTCCAATGAATTTGATTATTTTCAAAACGCTCCCGGATGGAATTAAAGTTGTCTTAACATGTATATTTTCGATTTAGCATGAAAACAGGAAGTAAAGATTAAATACAGACAAATGGTTGTTACTCCAGCTAGCTATGATGTTCACGAGTTTATTTATTTTATCTTTATTTAACTAGGCAAGTCAGTTAAGAACAAATTCTTATTTTCAATGACAGCCTAGGAACAGTGGGTTAACTGCCTTGTTCAGGGGCAGAATGACAGATTTGTACCTTGTCAGCTCGGGGATTTGAACTTGCAACCTTTCGGTTACTAGTCCTACGCTCTAACCACTAGGCTACGCTGCCGCCAAAGGTGCTGCGGTCAAAGGCACTGCATCTCAGTGCTTGAGGTGTCACTACAGACACCCTGGTTCAAATCCAGGCTAACCGGCCGGGATTGGGAGTCACATAGGGCGGCGCACAATTGGCCCAGCATCGTCCGGGTTAGGGGAGGGTTTGGCCGGGATAGGCCGTCATTGTAAATAAGAAGTTGTTCTTAACTGACTTGCCTAGTTAAATAAAGGTTAAAAGTAAGATCACATGGCCTTTGTCTTTTTCTCTGATTCTACAAGTTCTTAGAAATGTTGACTTGTATTTACCCATCCATCACCCCTTCTTTTAGGAGGACACATCTTGTTAGTTTTTTTAACAGCTTTTCTGCTGCATATACATTTGACATATTTGGTACTTTTCCATAAAGCAATCACATAACAGTAATACATTACCAAACAAACTCTTTAATCCCACCTCGCTATTTTCAATAGCTGCATATGTGACACAACTCCACCGTTTTATTCATAATATCATTAATAAATATCATTCATTTTTCCACAGAGTTTTTTTTTTTTTTTTTAATTAATCAGTATATTTGAGTTTAACCATAGAACAAATATGATCTTTTCAGGAGGATAAAACTGAAATTGTAACCGGCTTTGTATGGCTTGTTTAAGGAAGGGCGATACTTTAAAAAATATATATATAATAATTATCCTTTAGTCGGAAATGAGAAGTTGTAATCTGTATAAAGGCAATTTATGAACAAAGGATGAGCCTTTCTTGATAACCTACTGGATAACTATTTTTGGTTTAAGTATAACTTATGTATGAGTGAAGCTTTTCATAAGAGGTTTAATGCTTTAATATCTCATTTTAGCCCCCCAAACTCATTCATTATATAAATAGACACGTTTTAATTTTGTCTGGCTTAGAATTCCAAATGAAATATTGTTTGCTCAAATGAATAAAAAAAACTAGTTGTTTTAGAGTAGGCAGCACCATTAGTTAGTAAGTAAGTAAACTGTGTTAGGACCAAAGATTGTGATTTTTCCATAAATAGACAAGTATTTACCTCTCTATGGTTGCAGAATCTTATCTATTTTTGCAAACTTTCTATTGAAATTAATTGTAAGTTCTTGTATATGTTTTTTAGATGTGAATACCAAGTATGTGTACTTCACCATCCACCCATTTTTAGTATTTACACTACCTTGTAGTTTACCAATGTCTTTTAACGATATAATACGTAATACATAATTAGGTTTTAGTCCAGAGAGGCTAGAAAAGTGATCAAGATCTTCAATGAGACTGTACAGGGATCCAGATTGCAGACTTAGAAAAAAAACTTTTGTCATCGGCGTACATTGACACTTGCTTTTATCCCCTGGATTTCTAACACCTTGATGTTCTTGTTGGATCTAATTTTAATAGCTAGCATTTCAATGGCCATAACACAATAGACAATCTTGTTTTACTCCTCTTAAAAGCTCAATACTTTCTGAGAAGTAACCATTATTTACTATTTTACATCTGGGGTTGCTATACATAACTTTAACCCATTGTATGAGATTCACCAAAATTAAAGTAATCCAGGCATTTATATATATATAAATTCTAGTCGTACTTTATCAAACGCCTTTTCAAAATATGCTATGAAGACCAGGCCTGGTATCTTTTTGTATGTTTCATCATTTTCAATGGTTTCAAGTAATTGTCGTGTAGTATCTCCAATATATCGTCCATGTAAAACACATTTACATTTAAGTCATTTAGCAGACGCTCTTATCCAGAGCGACTTACAAACACCTGTCTGATCAAGATGAACAATATCTGGGCTATGCATTTCGCCAGAATTTTCACATCACAACATTAAAGTGTAAGAGGCCTCCAGGTTTTTTTTATTTTTTAAATGGACTGGATCTTTATACTTACCACATGGGTCCTGTTTTAGTAGTAATGAAATCAGACCTTGTTGAGTGCCTGAAAGTCTACCATTTTTATAGGAGTAATTTAAAATTGCCTCAAAGTTCCTCTTCTGTAAGCTGGCCTTCACACAGGTCTTTCTGTACATTTGTTAATTTTAGAGAAAAGTCTGATTTTTAGATTATTATTATTATTATTTTTATTATTATTATTATTAGGAAATAAATCCTTACAGTTAACATCATTCAGGGGAAATGGAGGAGACGGAAAAAATATTTTGCTTCTTATTTCAACATAATTTGGTGAATCATGGATGACTTCATTTGTAATGAGTTTCTGTAAATTATTTTTGGTGGTATTTATGTTGGAAGATTCAAGAAAAATGTTTACATTTCCATCCAATTGTTTTTATTTTTGTAGTACATAGCACTTAATAGTTCTTGAATAAGTACCTCCATTTCTTTTTGTTATTCCTCTTACCTATTTTATGCCTCTATAGTACAGTCTACATTACCATCTACCTTAATTGTTAGTGTACTATACACTTGGTCAGTAGTGGATGCTGCCTAGACAAGAACAGCTGGTTAAGAGCACTTTAAGAGTTCCAGGACGTTATTACCTGTTGAGTGCTTTTGAAATAGCCTCCTCAGAATAGCAGCTTTTCAGCCTTTTGTTGTATCTGCCATCAGCACCTGCACCCTCAGGATTGGACACACAGAAACATGCTGTGTCATGCAGTCATAAACGCAAGGGCTTGTGTCCGTCCGTCTGTCTGCCTGGTTTGGCGGCCTTGCTTGGACCTACTCCTCTGTAAAGAAGGACACCCCTGGGAGTCATGTCTGGCACTGACTCTTGAGTCTGTGCGTCTTGTTGCTACGCTGCCTGTCTCACTCTCCTAGGTGTGGAGACTGTCACAGATGTTTGGCCTGATACCAAGTAGGATGTTGACATAAAGGGACAGATTATATACACACACACACTTCATCTAGAGCAGTCCTGCGGGCCAGTTGAACTGCACCAGGACAATGTAATGTGTGCCTTGTGTGCTTTTCACTGTTGCGTTTTCTTTTTTCTTATGACATCAACAAGTGCCATTTTAAACGGCCTCAAGCCATTCCAATTTATTTCTCTAGTTCCCTCCCGTCCTGCAGTCATAAGTGTTTCTTAAAAAATGTATTGTCTCTTAGCACAGGAAGTATTACACAACCCTTAGGATGTGGCCGTTATACTTCATGGCTGAAGGGGAAACATTTGACTGGTCATGTTTTCTTTCTGTTCAGTTTGGCCTCAGATTATATATTGAAACTCCTCCCAAACGTATCTTTCTTTAGCCTTTAGATATTATTCTGTAACAGTTTGCCTTTGTCTGAATAGACCAAGTGAGGCTGATGATAATTAGTTTTTTTTTCAGAGGAAGGCCCTAAAAATTGTCACTCTAGCCACCAAGACACAAGACTGCTTAACAGTTAATAAAAATATGCTACTCAAAATATTCACACCTCAGTTTCAACGGTGTTTATTTAAAACAAAGAAAAAGAACCCGGTTTCCTCTTGGGTAGAACACCAATCCCCTCGGTTCTAGCAGAACATGAGGACGTCTGTCCGGTAGCAACCTCTCACTACCTCCTGGCAGCTTTATGGCCCCGTACAGCTGGTAAGCAATCAGCCCCTTGATTACTCAAAAGCCTCAATTAGTCCTGGCCGGAGGACCCGTTGACCTGGCACGTCCAGAGGGAGCCACCACCGCGTGATGTAGAAGGTCTGTCACCACCAGGCCTCGAGTCTCCTCTGGGTGCTTGTCTGCGGTATGCCCCCTCCGGTCATCAGTGCGACGTACGTCTCCCTTCTTGATAGGGCATCCGCGTTCCCATGTTTTGCACCTGACTTGTGCACAACAGAAAAAGAGAAATGTTGAAGGGACAAGAACCACCAGGTGACTCGATTGTTGGGGTCCTTTTACCTGGCCATCCAGACCAGGGGAGCATGGTCTGGGACCAGGGTGAGGTGGGTGCCAAACAGGTAATACTTAAGTGTCTAATGCCCACTTCACCGCTAGACACACTCGACAATCGAGTACTTATTTTCTTGGGGTATCAACTTCTGGCTTATGTACATGATGGGGTGTTCCTCCCCATTGTGTACATGGGACAGGACAGACCCTAGTTCCGTGTCGCAGGCATCCGTCTGCACGAGCATCGGTACCTGGAAATCGGGCGTCACGAGAATCGGATGGGAGCAAAGGGCTTCTTTCAGGCGCCTGAATGCCACTTTGGCCTCATCTGACCACTTCACTGTTTTTGGAAGGCGGGCCCTGGTCAGATCGGTAAGGGGGAGGCTATAGCTGCAAAGTTGGATAAACCGGCGATAGTATCCCGCCAGCCCCAAGAAGGACTTGACCTTTGTCTTGGTTTGGGGAACGGGCCAGTCACGAACCGCCTGGACCTTCCTCTCCTGGGGCTTAACATTCCCCCTGCCCGATCAAATACCCCAGGAACTCCACCTCCTCGAACCCCAGCTTGCATTTCTTGGGATTCGCTGTCAACCCGGCTTTCCTGAGCGCGTCCAATACCACCTGGAGGCACGTCAGGTGCGCTTCCCAACCTTTGCTGTGGATGATGTCATCCAAATAGGCCGCTGCGTACTGTTGGTGGGGTCAGAGGACTAAGTCCATCAGTGCTGAAACATGGGCGGGGCTCCATGGAGAAAGAATGGGAAGACCCGGTATTGGTTTAACCCGTCCTGTGTCGAATGCTGTCTTCTCCTGGGAGGAGGCTTCCGAGGGTACCTGCCAATATCCCCTGGTCAGGTCCAGGGTGCTGATATACCGGGCCTTTCCCAACCGGTCGATGAACTTGTCCACCATCGTCATGGGGTAGGCGTCAAACAAACTGATGTTGTTCAACCCCTAGATGTCATTGCAGAAACGCAGACTAACGTCCGGTTTGGGCACCAACACGATAGCGCTGCACCATGCACTTTGGGACTCCTTCGATGACTCCTATCCTCAGCATAGCCTCCACCTCCTGCTTCACGGCCTTCCTTCGGGCCTTGAGGATCTGGTATGGCCTCTTTCGTACCGTGTGTTTTTGGGGCAATGATTTGACACTCTGGGTAGCTACGGCAATTGTCTTCCACGGCCCGCCTCAACCCAGGCGGCAATCCGTTACCGGGTCTTCTCCATTCCCAGGTGCGCCCCCAACAAATGGGTGTGGGCCAGCTAAAGAATGGTTCTGACGTACCGGTGGGGCAGCAACAGCACCTCTCGAAGTTCTCCCTGTTCGTGCGACACCTGATACAAAAGTTTTTTTCCGATTTAGAATTGGGGGTATTGCCAGTCATTCAACCCCGAAAGAAGCTGGCCATCCATCCACCACTATCACTTGGGCTGCAGTGGCTTTCAAGTTTGGATCCTCCCACGGGGAGGTCCTGAACTGTCCCCTTCGGAGTTCAGGGCAGGTGTCTCGGGGGTCCCTCGAAATCAAGGAGGAGGAGCATGGGTTCATACTCTTATCCAGCAGGTATTTCCACAGTGCTGTGGACAATCTTGTCCCACGAGGAGGGGTACCAGAAACTCTGGTATGGCACCCACCACCATCTGGCAGCTCCCTTGTGGCATCATGATGGTGGCCTGCCCGGTCGAATACCGCTTGGTGCCGCTGTGGACACAGGAGACAGACATCTCACCATGCTCGGTCAGATGGGCCTGCAGGAGGGCTTGTACAAGCGTTACCACATTCCCGGAATACATCAGGGTGACGTGACCGTCAACTTTCACCGGGACCATGGGTGCTGGTGGTTCGCTGTGGGCCCAACAGGAGGTGACATAGTTTACTGTGTGCCCCGACTCGTCTCCGGGGCCCCCTGATAGCATCGACTCCTCTTGACCCGGGCAATTCCATGCAAGGTGTCACTGGGTGCCACACTCAAAACACCACCTTTGGTCTTCATCCACCTGGGGTCGTCGGTGGTGGGTTGACTCTCCCCTGGTGGTCTCCCTGTGGGACTGCAGTCCTTTAGCACAGCTGACTGTCAGATTGGGGAGAACGGTGGTGGGATCGTCCTTCCGTTCCCTTCGACGGCTCCCAGACTCGGCCTACGTCCCCTTCAGCAGGGCCTCTGTATTCTGGTGCGTCTCCACGGCTCCCAAGAGGTCCTCCCAAGGTTTGGGGCGTGCGTAGGCTCGCCGCCCTCTTCATGTCGTGAGGTAGCACCCGTAAGAAGCGATCCATGACCACTTTGTTGATAATGGGGAAGGTGGCTACGTCGGTTAAGAGCCATGCTCTGGTGATGCGCAGTAGTTTGCTCGGGGGGAAGCTTCTGCCACGAACCTCCAGTTGGGACCAAAGGGCCAGGCTGTACCTGTAGCGGCTGAGTACCTCCCACTTGAAACAGTCGTAGTTAGCCACCTGTTTGGTGTTGAGGTCATAATATGCCTTTTGGGCATCTCTGGACAGGAACGGGGCCAGCAGACTCGCCCACTTCGCCTTGGGCCAACCTTCACGGAGTGCTGTCCATTCGAATGTGCAGAAGTAGGTCTCTATCATCATCCTGCGTTAGCTTGATTAAAAAACTGATTGGGATGCGATTCGGTCTGTTTCTCCTCGCAGCTTCCTGACTTCCTCCAGCTGTCGGACATTCTGTAGACGCTGTTCATCTAGCGTTCGTTCCTGAATGTCCTGTTGCGCTTGTTGGGCCCGAACGAACTGAGCTATCAGCTCATCCGTGCTGATACTGCGTAAACGTCAACCCTGGTCTGACCACGTTGTCAGACTTGCCCGCATTCTCCACCACTTGTGGCAGACCAGGGGGTTTGATCAAAACGTTTACACAGATCAGACGTGTGTTACCTCAGTTTCAAGGGTGTTTATTTAAAACAAAGAAAAATAACCCAGTTTCCTCTGGGGTAGAACACCAATGCCCTTGGTTCTAGAAGAACATGAGGACGTCTGTCCGGTCGCAACCTCTCACTACCTCTAACCCTCCCGTGTGCAGCACTCCTGGCAGCTTTATGGGCCCCATACAGCTCGTGAGCAATCAGCCCCTTGATTACTCTCCAGCCTCAATCAGCCCCAATTAGTCCTGGCTGGAGGACCCCTCGAGACCTCGCACATCCAGCAGAGGGAGCCACCACCGCATGATGTAGAATGTCTGTCACCACCAGGCCTCGACGAGACTTCCCCTTGTGGCTTGTCTGCGGTACGCCACAATACGCTCTCACACACACACACACACACAATGCACATGCATGTTGACGCCCCTTTGGCGAAATTTGCCGTTTTGAATCCAAAATAGGTGACCTACGTGAATCGTGTAGAGCCAAGGGCGGGGGGCTTTGGATCACTAAGGGGGGTGGGGGGCTTTGGATCACTACTAGTTGTTAGTGAACGAGTGATGCGCGTTTGGAGAAATACGGGCTGTATCCAAGGCTCAGCCAATCGTTCACATAACAGAATGCAGCACGCAACTGAAGAGAGACACAGCCGATGTGCTAGTTACAGCATCAGCGAGCACTCTGGAAATACAGCGGGAGAGTGAAAAGGCAGTTGGCGCGTCCTCTGAACGATAACGAAGAGGTAGGTGAGAAGCCTGACCACGGAGACGGGGGCAAGAAGGTGATGAAGCGTACTTCATGAGCTGTAACCGAAAAACAACTGGCATTTGGATAGTTTGAGGTGAGGGAGAAAGTGTGGTAGAACAAGTATTGTTCACATTAAGTATCTTGCTAGCTTTATCGAATTCTCCGTTAGCTAGCCAGAGAAATGTTGAGCAACATTAGCCAATTTAATTGTTCAAATAATTTTGTTGATGGTGTGAAAAAATTTGCTGGCTAATAAAGTCAGACAGCTAACATTAGCTAACACCTACCTACATGTACATTTTACTGTATCTCAACTACGTCGTACCCCTGCACATTGACTCAGTACCGGTACTCCTTGTATATTGCCTCATTATTGTTACTATTTCCTTTTTTCATTTAACTAAATGTTCATACCTTTTAACTCTGCATTATTGGGCAAGGGCTTGTAAGTAAGCATTTCACGGTAAGCCTACACCTGTTGTATTCGGCACAAATAACATTTTGATACAATTTTATACTTCCCTCTGTGAGGTAGGTTGCCTGACCTTATCAGAAGTGAAACGCATTGTTCCACATTAGACCGTTGAAAGATGCGATTGAGCTCTACACAATTATTTCTGAGAAAAGATGTCTCTCGTGATTGGCCACTGGTGGTCCAGAACTCCTGGCACCAGTGTCTGTATTAATATGGCCTGATACAAGTACCCAACTGCACACCGGGGTGAGTCTCTGTCTCTCTGTCTCTCTGTGTCTCTGTGTCTCTGTTCCAGTGTGTACTACTGTTTGTTCTAAGAGCCACTCCTGTTTCGTCTGAGTTTTGGAAGGCGGGGCTCCATGTCCGAGTGCAGGGTCTGGGATTATCTCCTTTACCTCTTCCTGTTCAGTGGGGATGACGGAAACAGCTGCTATCAGTTACAGTTCATATAAGGAAATCAATGACTGTGCGGGGGCATAGCCATGGGTGGGCCTGTGAGGGCATAGGCCCACCCACTGGGGAGCCAGGCCCAGTCAATCAGAATGAGTTTTCCCCACAAAAGGGTTTATTACAAACAGAAATACTCCTCAGTTTCATTAGCTGTCTGGGTGGTTTGTCTCAGACGATCCCGCAGGTGAAGAACCCGGATGTGGATGTCCTGGGCTGGAGTGGTTACATGTGGTTCTGATGCCGGTTGGATGTACTGCCAAATTTTCTAAAACAACGTTGGAGGCGGCTTATGGTAGAGGAATGAACTTTCAATTCTCTGGCAACAGCTCTAGTGGACATTCCTCCAGTCAGCATGCCAATTGTACACTCACTCAAATTGAGACTTCTGTAGCATTGTGTTGTGTGAAAAAACTTCACATTTTAGAGAGGCCTTTTATTGTCCCCAGCGCAAGGTGCACCTGTGTAATGATAATCTGTTATAATCAGCATCTTGATATGCCACACCTGTCAGTTGGATGATTTATTTTAGCAAAGGAGAAATGTTCACAAACAGATGTAAACACATTTGTGCACAAAATTTGAGAGAATATTCTGGGATCTTGTATTTCAGCTCATGAAACATGGGACCAAACTTTACATGTTGCGTTTATATTTTTGTTCTGTATAGTTTTCTATTTTCCTCTCCCCTCAAGCGAACAGGGTGATCATGTTCACATAATTAAAAAACAAGCCATTTATTAGCCTTCCCTTTTTCTTCTCTGTCTGGACGACATCACCTTGTTCGTCCTGGGATGGTTTAAAGTTGACTAAAGATGCACGTCTTCCTGTTTGTCTCCTTGCGAGATGGTCTGTGTTTTTATTAGGTAAATTCATTTTGACAGACCAGCCTGGTTAGTGGAATAAATGTAATACTATGTGGAGTCTCCAGGGCCCGGTTTCCCGATAGCAATGTAACTTTGGCATCTACGAGGGCCGAAGATTTAACATGCGTTTCCCAGAACACCACGCAGCGAGAATGATCAATTAGTATGTCGTTGGAGCATGTCTACTGATGGGATCGAAAGAAAGCCAGTGCTGCTCTCGGATCAGCTTCCTCCATTCAAATCTTACTTTAGCATTATAATTGTTCCACAATACTGATGGCGGATTAGCTCCTAGAGATATTATCACCTATGGGTGCAAATATTGAGGCAGCTTATTCTAACGCTTACTCTATAATAATGCATTAAATCAAGATTTGGTACATCATGAAATATATTGAGGGAAAAATTGGACAGTAGTGTACAAATAGCAAATTAGAAGTCAATTAATTGAACATAAATTTATAGGCCTATAGCCCACACGGTATATCATTTAATGCAGTCATTCTGTTTTTAATTTGATGCGTCCTTTTTACCGTTTGCTTGTTTGTAACAATTGCAAAGACATTGGTAGTCAACGTCACAACTAAGTCATCGGCAGTCGCAGAGAGACAGATAGAATCAAGATGTTTATGTTTAGCAGAGATCTTCTGTGTATGAAGTGACACGGTAGGGAAAAACGCATCTAACTTAGCTGTTCCACGAGTGGTCTGAGGCAGTCGGTAAATAGCGAGCATTTTCAAGTCCTGCTTTGGTGACGATGGTTTTGGCAAACAGCTCGGAGGTTTAACGATGCTCCTATAAAAGTTCTAACTACCAACTTAGCCTTAAGATGCTTTTAGGAAACCGGGCCCATATCTGTAAGAGCAAATTGACATGTTTTATGTAGAACTGCTCTGCATGTTGAAACTGAAAGAAGAACCGTGCCTTAAACCGAGTGGTTTCCCCTTCTCCCAGCGTTTATGAGCTAATAGGTTACTGAATCGGGTCACATCCATTCAGATGTGGCCCAAATTGGGTTCTTTCTTAGGGACCGGCCTTTTAAGGCTCACCAGTCCTCCATTTCCTCTTCCTGCTCTGGTGTTCCTTTCTCCCCTACAGCGATAGAAGCCCAGTACCCTTCCTCTGCCTTCGTGTGGCCCAGCAACCAACCTTGAAATGAGCTATAGTCTGTCGGTTAACAGCGATGCTGAATAAATTGCATCTATATTTCAAAGAACAACTTGGTAGTCTTCAAGGTCCATTAGTCTAAGCACTCTGTATAGGGTGGGTTTTTTCATAATGTTCTGCTTAAAGCATAGGCTTAAACTTGTTTATGGCTTTGCACATGCATAACCAGTTTTTCTTGAGAGACCTGTAACTATATTGTGTCTGTTTTGTGCTACAATGAGTTGACATCATGGGCAGATGTTATGGAGGTCATGTGAGGTATCATGTGTCCACTTTTTGCTGATTGCAATGCATCATTGTCCATCTATGACATTGTAATCTGTTTCTCTAATTCTCTCTGTGTGTCTGTCTTCTTTCCCCCCTAGTTGGAGACAAGGTTCCTGCAGACATCCGTCTCTCTTCCATCAAATCTACAACCCTGAGAGTAGACCAGTCTATCCTAACCGGTAAGACACACGGCTGTTTGCTGCACTGTTTTTCCTATACTCAGGGTTGCCATGTCCACGGATTTCCTGCCGAATTGGGCTACTTTGAAAATTATGTTGCAGGTGAAAATGTATTGGTTGCGGGTTTTTGGGTTATTTCTATGTCACACCGCGGCCGCCGTGGTATTTCTCTTTAAAAGAAAAGATATGTATGTATGTGTGTGTGTGTATGTGTGTGTATATGTATATTTCACTGTGACTTGCTGCTGGCAGCGAGGCAGGCTGTTGCTGAGTGAGTGAGGGGGGGTGTTGAGAGAGAGCACTGCAGCTTAGTCCACTATTGGCTGAGTCACATGAATGAGAGGAGCCATAACAGAACGCGCGTCACGACGTGACAACTGTTTTTAGATTATCATTATAGAAACACCTATTTTTCTCCAACCCTTTTTCCATAAAATATATTAACAGCTAGAGCTGATGCACGTCAATACATAATGGAGACAAAGCTCTGGAAAATGACTTTGGGCGCACTAGAGCGTATTACATAAATGATCTCGGATGTGGTTTAAACTCCATTATAATGTGGACTTAAAGAAAACGGTATCAAGCAAAGTGTTTTACGCATGCTCAGTTTTACGCATGCTCAGTTCTCAGTTATGGAACTCCCTTGCGTGGTTCTTTTTAATGAAACTGACATTAAATGTGGAAAAGATACATTTACCTCTGGCCATCAATTAGCCTATTAATTTATATGCTACTGTAGGCTACCAATTGATACAGAAAATATGTAGAAATTACAATCACTGGAGTCATTGCAAATCAATTTGTGCCACTTGTGTAGTCTACCTGGAGCTGGCAAACTGATTTATTAAATAGCCAATAACTTCAGTTTGTTGTAGCCTTTTTGTTATTGTGCGATTATTAAGAGCCAAGTTTAGTTAATTCAATTGGACGTTGTCAAAGCTCTATTGCAATTGCAGATCAGTTGTTAGAATGCATTAGATTAGGCCAAACAAATAAACACTGGCTGTTGTTGACAAGCATATTCAGATCATACACATGTTATGTAATTCAGTGATTGAAATGATGACCCCCATCCTCAGTAGGCTATTGGGAAACACAAACACTTATCTTGAAACCGGCTCGCTTATTCATGTTTAATAAATTAGTCTAAGCAAGCTGCTAAATCGTTCAGTTTACATCTTGTCTAGGCTACTGTAGACTATCTGAAATGAGATGTAGGCCTATCAGGGGCTATAGGCTACCTGCATTTATCCACGCAAACCATGGCAAAGTTGAATTACAATCATAGGCTACAGAATTATATCTGGGTTTATGCCTTTTATTTATTTATTTATTTATTTTTATTTCACCTTTTATTTAACCAGGTAGGCCAGTTGAGAACAAGTTCTCACTGACAACTGCGACCTGGCCAAGAATAAATCAAAGCAATGCGACAAAAAAAACAACAGAGTTACACATGGGATAAACAAAAGTACAGTCATTAACAATAGAAAAATCTATATACAGTGTGTGCAAATGGAGTAAGGAGGTAAGGCAATAAATAACCCATAGTAGCGAAGTAATTACAATTTAGCAAATTAACAGTGGAGCGATAGATGAGCAGAATGATGATGTGCAAGTAGAAATACCGGTGTGCAAAAGAGCAAAAAAAGTAAATAAAGACAATATGGGGATGAGGTAGTTGGCTGGGCTATTTACAGATGGGCTGTGTACAGCTGCAGCGATTGGTGAGCTGCTCAGATAGCTGATGCTTAAAGTTAGTGAGGGAGATATGTCTCCAACTTCAGCGCTTATTTTTATTTTTTTTTATATATTTTTTTTTGCAATTCGTTCCAGTCATTGGCAGCAGAGAACTGGAAGGAAAGGTGGCCAAAGTAGGTGTTGACTTTGGGGATGACCAGTGAGAGATACCTGCTGGAACGCGTGCTAGGGGTGGGTGTTGTTATGGTGACCAGTGAGCTGAGATAAGGCAGAGCTTTTCCTAGCAAAGACTTATAGATGACCTGGAGCCAGTGGGTCTGGTGACGAATATGTAGCGAGGGCCAGCCAACGAGAGCATACAGGTCACAGTGGTGGGTGGTATATGGGGCTTTGGTGACAAAACGGATGGCACTGTGATAGACTACATCCAGTTGGCTGAGTAGAGTGTTGGAGGCTATTTTGTAAATTACATCGCCGAAGTCGAGGATCGGTAGGATAGTCAGTTTTACGAGGGTATGTTTGGCAGCGTGAGTGAAGGGGGCTTTGTTGCGAAATAGGAAGCCAATTCTAGATTTAATTTTGGATTGGAGATGCTTAATATGAGTCTGGAAGGAGAGTATACAGTCTAGCCAGACACCTAGGTATTTGTAGTTGTCCACATATTCTAAGTAAGAACCGTCCAGAGTAGTGATGCTAGTCGGGCGGGCGGGTGCGGGCAGCAATCGGTTGAAGAGCATGCGGTTGAGAAACCAAGGCTGTTGAGTCTGCCGAGAAGAATACGGTGATTGACAGAGTCGAAAGCCTTGGCCAGTTCGATGAAGACGGCTGCACAGTACTGTCTTTTATCGATGGTGGTTATGATATCGTTTAGTACCTTGAGCGTGGCTGAGGTTCACCCATGACCAGCTCGGAAACCAGATTGCACAGCAGAGAAGGTACGGTGGGATTCGAAATGGTCGGTGATCTGTTTAACTTGGCTTTTGAAGACTTTGGAAAGGCAGGGCACACGATGGATATAGGTCTGTAACAGTTTAGGTCTAGAGTGTCTCCCCCTTTTGAAGAGGGGGATTATCGCGGCAGCTTTCCAATCTTTAGTTATCTCGGATGATACGAAAGAGAGGTTGAACAGACTGGTACTAGGGGTTGCAACAATGGCGGCGGATAATTTTAGAGAGGGTCCAGATTGTCTAGCCCAGCTGATTTGTACGGGTCCAAGTTTTGCAGCTCTTTCAGAACATCTGCTATCTGGATTTGAGTGAAGGAGAAGCCGGGGAGGCTTGGGCAAGTAGCTGCAGGGGGTGTGGAGCTGTTGGCCGGGGTTGGGGTAGCCAGGAGGAAAGTATGGCCAGCCGTAGAGAAATGCTTATTGATATTACGGTGGATTTATCGGTGGTGACAGTGTTTCCTAGCCTCAGTGCAGTGGGCAGCTGGGAGGAGGGGGTCTTATTCTCCATGGATTTTAGTGTCCCAGAACTTTTTGGAGTTAGAGCTGCAGGATGCAATTTATGTTTGAAAAAGCTAGCCTTTGCTTTCCTAACTGACTGTGTGCATTGGTTCCTGACTTCCCTGAAAAGTTGCATATTGCGGGGACTATTCGATGCTAGTGCAGTACGCCACAGGATGTTTTTGTGCTGGTCGAGGACAGTCATGTCTGGAGTGAACCAAGGGCTATATCTGTTCTTAGTTCTACATTTTTTGAAAGGTGCATGTTTATTTAAGATGGTGAGGAAAATACTTTTAAAGAACAACCAGGCATCCTCTACTGATGGGATTAGGTCAATATCCTTCCAGGATACCCGGGCCAGGTCGATTAGCAAGGCCTGTTCGCAGAAGTGTTTTCGGGAGTGTTTGACAGTGATGAGGGGTGGTCGTTTTACTGCGGACCCATAACGGATGCAGGCGATGAGGCAGTGATCGCTGAGGTCCTGATTGAAAACAGCAGAGGTGTATTTGGACGGCAAGTTGGTCAGGATAATATCTATGAGGGTGCCCATGTTTACAGATTTAGGGTTGAACCTGGTGGGTTCCTTGATCATTTGTGAGATTGAGGGCGTCTAGGTTGTAGGACGGCCGGGGTGTTAAGCATTTCCCAGTTTAGGTCACCTCGCAGAACGAACATATGGTATCCAGGGCACAGCTGGGAGCAAGTCAATCTCACAAATTGGCCATTTATAACGGTTTGTAGTCTTTTAACATCTGGCACATAATGATGGCACAATTGCCAGAAAATAGCCTAACATTCGTTTTTTTTAAGTCTTTCTTACTCAGAGATTTTGAGACCCTCTGTCCAACTTTCATCACTCAAACTCTCTTGTCGGATTTATCTATAGTTATGCACATCCACACAAGGGATTTATTTACCATTTTAAACTGGGTGTGAGCCCTGAATGCTGATTGGCTGAAAGCCATGGTATATCAGACTATATACCACGGGTATGACAACATTTTTATTTTTACTGCTCTAATTATGTTGGTAACCAGTTTATAATAGCAATAAGGCACCCCATGGATTTGTGGTATATGGCCAATATACAACAGCTAACTGCTGTATCCAGGCACTAGATGCTGCTTAAGAACAGCCGTTAGCCGTGGTATATTGGCCATATACAATACTGCCCTCATGCCTTATTGCTTAATCATAGCAGTCAAACTAGTTAAACCGACATCCATTGATGGAAATTATCAGGTGAGTTGAAGGGCGAATTATTTTCTCTTGCGACATATTTGAATTCCTTTTATGTCATAACTTGCAAGAGTTATTATTTTGATTAAAACCGAATTCAGCTCGATAATGTTATGGAAAAAGGGTTTATTGTATAAATGTGGCAACTACTCTCTTACTGTGAAAACATTTTGAGCTTTTTGGGCAGGTTTTGAGTGGTCATTGATCTGGAAACGTTATCTAGACCTGGCAACCCTGCCTATACTGAACCAAGTTAGGATACTGTACTTCTCTAGTAAAAATAGATTTTGACAGATGCTCATTCCAGGTGTTCTACAGCTGGCTTTACTGATAGCAGTAGCTACTCTGAGCGTGCAAGCATACTGTATGACTCGCTCTTGATTGTCCTCTGCCACAGGTTTATTTGCATTCATTCCACATAGGCAAACTCTAAAGGTTTATTCCTTTAGAGTTTGTTATTCAAAACTTTATTTGATAGATGACTCGCATCTCTAAAGTAAATGTCTCTTTGCTAGTCTGACTGTTTGCAAAGCTGTTCTACACTCGGTACACTGGCATATTATTATGATACGTCTAATGTCGGAGCCAGTTCAAGCCCAACAGCACAGCACAATAAATGTTTAACTTTAGCTTATCAAAATGAAAGACATTGCATTGTTAATTTAATATCATGACAAGGGGCTTGACATTAACTTTTTTTAGCCGCTTGTCCATTGAACAAGTAGGACAGATAAGTCACTTGGTCTGTAACACAATTTATACATTGTTGTATGATGCAAGGATGCCACTTTACAAAATAAAATACATGATCTTTTTTTACCATAGAGAATCAGACAAAAATTTAGGCTACAAACTCCCCTTTATAAGGCTCTCCTGGATGATGATTGGCCAACCTTGGTAGCCTATAAAATATTGCTAAATTACAATTACAACCAAATATGTTTTATGCCGTTATAAAATAATTCCCTCCAGGGCTCGAAATTAAGGGCAACCCGTCGTCCCTGGGACGATTTTTAAAAATCTATACGGTTCAAAACGGACCGTTCTGGGATGACAGATCCAAAATTCATACAGCCGCTGCACATTAAAACATTTAAGAAGGCAATGTGGCTGACTCAACGGATCAGACCGATTTAGCTTAAAAAATGTGATAGTTGTATTTCTTCATATTATAAGCTCAACAATGCGCACATGGCTGAAAGCTATACGCGAATGTTCCAAAATGCAATTAGCGGGAAACCCCTGTTCTCAAAGCGCACCGCACATACATCGATTCAAATATCTCTAAGAAATGAAGACGGTGAGATCTAAAGATGCATCAACTAGCATGGATGCTAATATGAATAGGATTATGCCTTTGGCTGCTGGACAATGAAAGAAAGTTGATTTGAAAACCAATAGAACATGAGAAATGCTGGTTTCAATGTCATATTAAAGGTTTTAAAATAATTCTCTCAACATTTCAATGGTCGTATTTTGGCTAGGCTACTTAGAAAAAAAAGACATGCTTCATAAAATGACATTAAACATCCATGTTTTAAACAACTACGTTTGTTAATTAGTTTTAAAATGCTGACCACCTTCGATGAGATTCAAGGTGGGTGATGTGCGGTGCGCAACAGGCGCTGTGCTTCAGTCTAAATGAACAGCGCGTATGTCGACAGAATCAGGTCTTTAGATGTTATGTCAATTACCCTTCATTATTGGTCCTATGTGGCTCAGTTGGTAGAGCATAGCGCTTGCAACTCCAAGGTTGTGGGTTCGTTTCCCACTGGGGACCAGTACGAGAATGTATGCACTCTGGATAAGAGTGTCTGCTAAATTACAAATGTAAAATTATATTTGTCGAACATGACAGGTGTTTAAGGTGTATTTATGTAATATGTAAGTTTCATTGAAGTTTGGCTACATTTTCTGCTGCCTGCATCATGTCCACATCGGTTTGGACATAAGGCTGTAGCCAATATGCAAATAGGCTTTTCTTTATTTATGTACATGAACAATACATTACATTTTTCCAATGTTGGCCTCTAATCCAATTCTGATCAGAGTAATCATTTGAGATTGTGATCATTTTTTACTTGTCCTGGACAAGACAACAGGGCTCTACAGTGCGACCATTTTAGTCACCTAAATAATTTGTGCTTTCTGGAATTTCTATTTAGGAGCACCAGTGTGCATAGAAAAATGCAAGGATTCTAGCTTTATAACCTCAAATATCTTTTGTGCTGCTTAATTTCTTTGTGTATGCCTACATTTTTTCACTTTAGGCACAGACCTGCTCCTTGTAAAAAATAAAAATGTTTTTAAAAAAGGTCAGCGTAAGGCCCTAATCAGCATTAATGTCGAGCCTTAATGAATGAATGAACGAACTGAGTTCATCTCGAACTGGGTTAATAGCAAGGGTTGATTTCCTCTTGATCCATATGATTAGAGGCTTTGCCCTGCATCATGTGCACAAGCATTCAGAGCGAGGAATGTCACACATTGATTGTGGCTTGATTGTGGCGTGGGAGTATGATTTGAAGTTGATATAGTTTTCCCCTGAGGCGATGGACACCGACAAAGGGATATCAGTGTGATATGTGACCTGCACTGCTCTCCTCTTTGATTCCAGGCGAGTCCGTCTCTGTCATCAAGCACACCGACCCAGTGCCTGACCCCCGAGCTGTCAACCAGGACAAGAAGAACATGCTCTTCTCTGTAAGCAACACTCTTCACTCCTTACTGCTCCTTGTAGTGGCTGTATGAGGGTTGAATTCTCCACCATCAGCTAGTAGTTTGAGCTTCTCCTTCAGTTATTTCTTTCAAGTTGAAGACCTGATGCATGGATCTTTAACATTTGGGCACAAATTATGCCAGCATCACTCGATATCAAACGTACTTACAAATGCAGATCCTGCTATGTTATTTTGGTTTGTGAATAGAGAGTTTGAGTTTCCATTTAGTCTGCTCTCCTCAAGCATGTGCAGGACCGTGTGGCCATAATGTTCCACCTGTGTGTTTTCAGGGCACCAACATCTCGTCTGGCAAGGCTATTGGTGTGGTGGTGGCTACGGGCGTGAACACTGAGATTGGTAAGATCCGTGACGAGATGGCAGCCACTGAGCAGGAGAAGACCCCCCTGCAGCAGAAGCTGGATGAGTTCGGGGAGCAGCTGTCCAAGGTCATCTCCCTGATCTGCATCGCTGTGTGGATGATCAACATCGGCCACTTCAACGACCCCGTCCACGGAGGCTCCTGGATCCGCGGCGCCGTCTACTACTTTAAGATCGCCGTGGCCCTGGCCGTGGCCGCCATCCCCGAGGGTCTGCCCGCTGTCATCACCACCTGCCTGGCTCTGGGCACCCGCCGCATGGCCAAGAAGAACGCCATCGTACGCAGCCTGCCCTCTGTGGAGACCCTGGGCTGCACCTCTGTCATCTGCTCCGACAAGACTGGCACGCTCACCACCAATCAGATGTCTGTCTGCAGGGTGAGTCTGGTTGTTTTCTTTATCTTGCTTTACACACTGACTGAACAGAGGTCTGCCTCTGAAATGGCTCTGTTGCATTACCTTGCTGTGATTGGGTTTGAGATGGTGTAAGCAGAAGGCTCTTTGTAGTGGAGAATCAAGAGTGAGCTGTGTTACAGAGGTGGTGAGGCAGCGATGCGCTGCGGTTGTGATCTACATTCAGCCGTTGGGTGACTGTTCAGCCGCGGTGCTGTTGCATAACTGACCTTGCGTCACAACTCTGCAAAGCATCCAGCCCCTCCCTCCCTCCCTCTTTCTGAGTGGCTCTCCAACACACTTACATGCTCTGTCCCAGAGCAGTGAGACATTTAATTATTAATTGAGCATGTTTATTCTCTTTTTGTTGAATATGCACAGAACTTTGCACCGAACCGCTGACTGCACTCGTTTAAAACATTATTTTTTTTTTCTGGATCAGAGACTCTTTATCGGCCAGCGGCTATTTATTTCCCAGAATACATTTATTTTGATCTAGCATTCCAATGGGTCTCTATGGTCTTATTTGAATGTTTTTCCCTCTCTAGTCATTTCCCTTCTCCTCTGGCGCAGACTGAGATTATTAGAATGGATGATGCCATTTTCGCCTTAATGCACTAGTAACTACTAGTCATCATGTCCTACTGTGCTGATCTCATTGTTTACATTACATAAGTGAGGAGGACATCTGTTTAAGCAGCGCATCATGTTAATATGCCAGTAGTTTGGCAGTAATATGCCAAACTTCCTCCACATTGATTTTCCCTATCAAGTAGGTTAAAGGGATACTGCGAGATTCTGGCATTTTAATTTACTTACCTATAGTCAGATGAATTTGCGCACATCATTTTGATGTCTCTGTGTGCAGGATGAAGGAAGTTAGCATTGACTCGAGAAACTACTGCTAACTAGCTTTAGCGCAATGACTGGAAGTCTACAGGTACAGTAGCATTGCTACTAGGATACCAAGAGCTTAAATACCAGAATCTCGCAGTATCCCGTTAAGATCTTTGAGGTAGAGGCTAGGAGCCGAAAGTGAACCAAGCCTTCTTCAGGTAACTGCCCAGCAACCATCTCCCATTTCATCTCGGTCAGTGATGCGTGGAAAGAAAGTCTTCCACAAAATTGTTGGTGTTGAATTCACAGTAACAGAAGCATAATGTATCCAGCGAAAGAGAATGTCATTTTTTCCTAATCATCTGACGCCAGCAAGGCTCTTTGAAGTGTGGCCTCCGTCTGGAAAGGACATGACTGATTACCATCACTCTTCCTTCCTTTTATCTCTGACTGAGACTGCTGTGGTGGTGTCCCAGCTGACTGGCTGTTGTGACCGTGTTTGTGTGCCTACTCTAGGTTTGGACCAGTCCAGTTCTTCCTGAGGGAAAAGGCCAAGCCCTCTGGGCTCCAGCGCTCTCTTCTCTTTATTCAGGCTCCCTGACAGACGGCCACTATTTACTTATGTAGTATGGACTAAACCAAACAACCAGTGCTTACTGCTACACTCCTACCATAACCCCCACACACAGCCAGAGAGGGCATCTAAATCCTTGCAGCCCAGAGTGTGTACACACACACACACGTTATGTTCTTCTAACCTCGTGGGGACCTAAAATGTTCATTCCAAATCCTATTTTCCCTAACCCTAATTCTAAACCTAAAACAGCCTATGCCCTCATGGGGATGTGGGAATTGTCCTCACAAGGGAGAATTTTCCTTGTTTTACTATCCTTGTGGGGAATTTCGGGGATTTTAGGTCCCCCACTAGGATAGAAGAACCAAGCACACACAGTATAGGGTGGTCTACAGCCCTCACAGACTCTGTGGCGCTGACTTGCTGCAGTCCACTGTGCTATTATGTTGTCGGTCTGCTGCCATCTACAGTGTCAGTTAAGAAACAGCCTGTAATGTAATGTTGTAACCATACATTGGCGTGAGATGATTAGGCCTAACCTTTTCTGTGCTGTGTCGGGGTCTCCAGATGTTCATCCTTGACAAGGCCGAGGGGAACAGCTGCTCTCTGAACGAGTTCACCATCACTGGCTCTACCTACGCCCCCGAGGGAGAAGTGTGAGTACCAAATACACTCTTAATGCTAATCCATTCATGCTACAATTATTGGTTTACTTCTAGATACGTGTATTGTTAAACTCCCTCCAACGTTTCCTCTTGTGTCCGGCCCTGTCCTTTGTGTCTCCCTCCAGGTACCAGGATGGCAGACTAGTGAAGTCCTCTGCGTACGATGGTCTAGTGGAGATTGCCACCATCTGTGCCCTGTGCAATGACTCCTCTCTGGACTATAATGAGGTCTGTGCGCCCGCCCGCCTGCCTGCCTTTCTCCTTCATATGGCTCATCAACGAACGTGGAGTAGAAGTGACTAATGTTTATGTTTGTGTCATCAGGCCAAAGGTGTGTATGAGAAGGTTGGCGAGGCCACAGAGACGGCCCTCACCTGCCTGGTGGAAAAGATGAATGCGTTTGACACCGACATCAAAGGCCTGTCCAAGATCGACAGGGCCAATGCCTGCAACTCTGTAAGCACACTAACCACAACCGTTGAATGGTGTGAAACGTCACCGCTGGTTTGTTAGCAGGTTTTCTGAGTCGTGTGTCTGCGTGTCTTCTATTAGGTGATCACGCAGCTGATGAAGAAGGAGTTTACCCTGGAGTTCTCCAGAGACAGGAAGTCCATGTCTGTGTACTGCACCGCCAACAAGGCCCGCTCCTCCCTCGGAAAGATGTTTGTCAAGGTATCACCAGCTTTTAGCAACCCTCCTATGCTTGACTCACTTTGAACCAAGTGTTTTTGAGTCACCCGTGTTTGAATCTGTGTTTCAACCTCAAACTCGTTCTTACCCCACAGGGTGCCCCAGAGGGCGTTATTGACAGATGTACCCATGTCAGGGTGGGCACCAACAAGGTTGCCATGACCCCAGGCATCAAGGAGAGGATAATGTCTACAATCCGAGAGTACGGGACGGGGCGTGACACCCTGCGCTGCCTGGCTCTGGCCACCCGGGACGCCCCACCCAGGAAGGAGGATATGGTGCTGGTTGATTGTGCCCGTTTCGCTGGTTACGAGGTGAGGGTTACTCATCACCACTGTTGCATGAAGTAGATAATGTCTATTAATATCATATCTAGTATAACGGTTGGACGTTGTCCTGTATTGTGCAGTTCTAGAGGAACCCTGATGATGACGCTGATCGTGTGTGTGTGTTTCTCTTCCCAGTCTGGCTTGACCTTCGTGGGCTGCGTTGGCATGCTGGACCCTCCCAGGACAGAGGTGGCTGCCTCCATCAAGTTGTGCCGCCTGGCCGGCATCCGAGTCATCATGATCACCGGCGACAACAAGGGCACTGCCGTGGCCATCTGCCGCCGTATCGGCATCCTGAGCGAGGAGGACGACGTTGACAAAATGGCTTTCACAGGCCGCGAGTTTGACGACCTGTCTCCCCAGGCACAGCGCGATGCCGTGACCAACGCCCGCTGCTTCGCCCGTGTCGAACCCTCCCACAAGTCCAAGATCGTTGAGTTCTTGCAGGGCATGGATGAGATCACGGCCATGGTACATTGAACCCCCCCGCTCACATCCCCCATCCTTATCCTTACTGTGCCTGTAAAGCTTGTATATCTATTGTATTGCTGTTGTCAAGAAGCCTCCTATCCATCCTTAAGTATCTCTGTTTTCTCCCACACAGACTGGTGATGGAGTGAACGATGCCCCTGCCTTGAAGAAGGCAGAGATTGGCATCGCCATGGGCTCTGGCACTGCCGTGGCCAAGTCAGCCTCTGAGATGGTCCTGGCCGATGACAACTTCTCTTCCATCGTGGCGGCTGTGGAGGAGGGCAGGGCCATCTACAACAACATGAAGCAGTTCATCCGCTACCTCATCTCCTCCAACGTGGGAGAGGTCGTCTGGTGAGTCAGCTGTTTGACGTACCTCCTCCTGGCACTGAGGTCTTTGTAGTGGTGCTGGTGGTGTTAACAATGTTTCTCTGTGTGGGCAGTATCTTCCTGACGGCTGCTCTGGGCTTCCCTGAGGCTCTGATCCCAGTTCAGCTGCTGTGGGTCAACCTGGTGACAGACGGTCTCCCTGCCACTGCACTGGGTTTCAACCCCCCCGACCTGGACATCATGAACAAGCCCCCCCGCAGCGCCAAGGAGCCCCTTATCTCCGGATGGCTCTTCTTCAGATACCTGGCCATCGGATGTGAGTTAATAGGACTGTTGTGCTTTATTCCCATTTTTGTCTCAAATAGCTCCATCTAAAGGTCAAGCTTACTACTACTGGCATACCCTGCCATATAGTGTTATTGTGCACTCCTCTGCCCCCACCCCCTAGTCAGAGAACCAGTCTGTCCCACAGTCGGTCAACTGTTTCTCCATCTCTGTCCTCAGGCTATGTGGGAGCTGCCACAGTGGGAGCCGCTACCTGGTGGTTCGTGGCCGCTGAGGACGGCCCTATGATCTCCCTGTACCAGCTGGTGAGACTAGCTCCTAGAGGTCAGCTTTACTGTCTGTGTGGTGTTGTACCTCCCAGCCTAAGTCCCTCGTGTCTGTCTGACTCCTCCCCCCACAGAGCCACTTCCTGCAGTGTTCTCCTGACAACCCTGACTTTGCCGACCTGGAGTGTCATGTGTTTGAGTCCCCCTACCCCATGACCATGGCCCTGTCTGTGCTTGTCACCATTGAGATGTGCAATGCCCTTAACAGGTGGGTCCCCTGAAGTGAGCGGAGCGTTCTTTCATCCTCAAAGAATAATTTGCATTCAGTAGTAGACTGCTACAACTTTCTAATTACAAGAATGGAATATAGAGTACTGTATGTGGACCCTAAATCGTATCTTAATGTGACCTTCAACCTCTCTATCTCCAGCCTGTCAGAGAACCAGTCCCTGCTGCGGATGCCCCCCTGGGAAAACATCTGGCTGCTGGGGGCCATCTGCCTCTCCATGTCCCTCCACTTCCTCATCCTCTACGTAGAGCCACTGCCCGTAAGTTAGCTTTACTCCTATCAACCTCTCAACCCAGGTTATTCTCTAGCTGCCCCATTCTCACTCTCTTCATCCCTCTTCCTCCACCTCTCCAGGTCATTTTTCAGATCACCCCTCTGGACCTGACCCAGTGGCTGGTGGTGTTGAAGATCTCCCTGCCCGTCATCCTGCTTGATGAGCTGCTAAAGTTCGTGGCCAGGAACTACCTGGAACCCGGTAACCAGCCAGAGTATAAGTCATCCGGCAAAGGCTGGTCCCCCTCTGCATGCACGGAGGGCATCTCCTGGCCCTTTGTGGGCATCACCCTCCCGCTGGTGCTGTGGCTCTACAGCATCGACACTAACGTGTCTGCCCTGTTCTGGTCCTGACTGACTCCAGCACACAACCCTCCCAGTGCACCAGTGTGAGTGGAGATTGAGTGGAGATTAACACACGTCTAACACCCCCCCCCCCCCCCCCCCCCATTAACCAGGATCAACTACAACAACCACATCAACTGCAGTGAGCGCTCAACTCAACATTTGTACCCGTGTCGACGACAGATACTATCTGTGAGCCCTCTCCTAGGTTTGTCTCCAGGACATTTTTGTCCATTCAGTTTTTTTTTACCATTCACTATTCCCTGAGGTTATTCATTTGTCCGTGTGTCTTCGTTTTATATCAAGCTGTTGGTTGTGTTTTATTCCCCCCCTTTTTGAACAGGCGTAAAAATCATCTATTTATGAGACGTCTACAGAGAATTAACACTATTTTATCAAGATGAAGATTTTTGTAGCTTTGGGAAAGGGTAGGTGGGGGGGGGCGGGCAGCCGGGACCCATAAGCGACGTGCACAGGACTTAGACGTTTGACTCTTGTTTTCAGTGTGAACTTTGACCTCTAAAGACCTTGTGGATAAGTATGGTGTGTCGTAACTGTAAGGACCATCATTTGCACTGACTCAGAAGTCTGCACAAAAACATGCATGTATTCTGCCCTGGCATGAGTAACTGAGATTTCTTCAACAATAAATGTTTCCTTCCCGTTTGATCTCCTCCATGTTTCCTTTCTGCACTAGGCACAGCTACCTCAACGCTAATAATATGACCTATTGATAACTACCCGTGTTTCTCACTAAGCTTTTCATAAACATTGTCATATTGAGTGTTGAGGTATGCACCATTTTGCTTTTGCAGAAAGAAATAGTAAGCCCTCATTTGCCTTTCATGTTATTTTAAGATCTTTTTTAAAAAGTTGTGTTCTTTTTATGTTTCTTGAGTGAGGTTAGGACTAAATGTTACCTTAGTTCGATTCAAAGCAATTATTTTATATAGACAAGCCTGTCGTTAAACACGTTTACTTGAACACAACATATTCTATTGTTATTCCCATAAAGGTTCACTTTTTTTAGGTTTAGCTTTCATTTACGGGCACTGTAGTTTCTTTATTACAATAATTATGATATAGATTATGTATATTGTGCACATACTGTACTTGAATATGTATAAATGCACCAAGGGGCTGATTTATCTTATCAGTTGAGCACAAGATGGATGCTTGGTGGGACCTTTATGTGGTCTGGATTGCCTGTTTGGGTGTGTCACTAAGCGGAGTCTGCTTTGGCCATAGTATATAGGCCCAACTCTAAAAGGCTAAGATGACTGGCTGGTAGAAGAGTCTGTATATCTGTACATAGCACACAAAATAGTATCTATGTGATGGAGTTTTACAGATGCTCCATACCTTTACACTAGTTTACTTGAGCGTGTTTTAGACACACTGTAGGTAGGTATTCCTGGAAAGCATGCCCTCGCCGATACCAGGCCAGTAAGCGCTTGAGATTTCTTAAACCTAACTGCTATTTCTTCCAATGCCTTCTGCCTGTTAACCCAACAAAGTGAGTACCCTCTGCCTGCATGCTTTCTGCCCACTAGTGTCTCCTCTCATCCTGGCGCTGTCACACACCGAGCCTTGCTGTCTGAGTCTGACAGCAGTAACTCTTCTCCTTGTTGAAAGAATAAGTGTTGAGTCTGTGCTCTTGGTCTTTGATACATTCTTTAAATGGTACCATTCCATGAGTGATATTACATTAAGTGCCAGCCAAACCTACACTATAGGATTAAGACCCTGTGTCTGTCTTAGTTGCACCTGGATCAAGTCTGTTTTTAAGGGATTGATGTGTAAAGTGTCATTACTGGGAGCAAGTTTTGGCCTCTGACATGTGACTCGCAGGGCATGGTGTTTCACTTAATAAGGCTTACTGCATTTATTCCCATCCTGCTTGTACGTGGCATGGCCCTAGACATTATGACTGTAAGTAGAAAATGAAGCAGTAGATTACCTTTTAATAATGGCTTTTTGTTCACCATGCCTTTTTAAATGCCTAGTGAGGAAGCCATGCCTCTGGTTTGCACCTTTTTGCTTCTTTGACCTATGCCATATTTCTGTCATCCTCTGATTGGTTTCTCTCTCTTTCTCTGTTCTCTCTCTGCAGCTAGTGCCGTGTAAATCCGCCCCTCTAAATCCCTTGCAGGAACTGTAAGGTTTTGTTTTAGTGTTGTGCATGTGTTTTTTGAGCAGCACCACATCCTCCAAGACCTGCATGTCAATAAAGAGATATCAAGACATGATTGATACATTTCATAAGCAATTCCATTACAAAAAAAGTAATAATAATCATCAAATGGTAAATATTTTAAACAGAATGAGCATAAATGGGTATGAAGTGTTTTTGGAATCAAATGAACCAGTCCCTCAACCCTTACTGCATGGGGAGCCTTAGAGTGGCCTTCAAACTAGACAAGACAGAGTTCTCATGCCATCTTAATAAACTTAGATGTCATAGTTTTATATTAATGTACAATATTCCATGATGCATGTCCTCTGAAGCAGTGAATTATTTGATCAGATGTGTAATAGTTAATGTATAGTATTGCTAAATTAAAGACATTCATTTACGAACAATAGTACAAATGCCTATCTTTTCCTAAGGAAATCTTTTTTTTGAATAGGATGTGTAAAATAACGACTATTTGCTTTGCACTGTGATATGTTTGAAGCAGATTTTGCAGTATCTGGGAAGGGCGGAGGTGCGGTGATACATACATTATCTTGAAAGCAGTCAGTCCTTCAATGGCACGTGTTTGCCAAACTGTACTGTAATTTCAGAGCTGACGATTGTATTATGTATCACATGATTTGTGGTTTCAGGTAAATAAAGCGATTATACATTGTGTTGCTTTATCGTCTATATGCCAGTTTGGGGAGGTCTTCATTTGAAGCTACCTTGCTTGTAGCCTAAATACAAGGATGTTTTAGAGTTGCTCCTCAACAGGTCACTAAAACAAATGACCAAACTATGTAATAAAAAAATGTCAGGTCATGAGACCTTGTCATGATTTCATTTTATATCTTCAAAACATATATACAATGCACAATACATGCTTATACACATTTGCATTGGAAAACTAGTAACATTACTTTGCAAAAAAAATGTGAGTCAAATGAAAAGACCACATGATTGACACATTAAACATTGAAAGGGAAAGTGTCACCAGTTTCACACCAATATTTTTCTTAAGAGAAACATGTTAATACATGCAAATGTTACAGGGGTAAATAAACACTGAACAGAAAAGCAACAGAAATTAATTAACGTCACTGGTTTCATAGATTTCCTGTTTACCAGAGACAAAACAAGCAAACAAAGGCAAACTCCAAGGCCATGACCCAGCAATCCTAAATGGCCGCCTCACCTCGTCTCCTTTACTCTAGGACATAAATTAGTAACATTTTCACCTGTCAACTAATCAGTGACGATCGCAAACTAGGAAAGGCGGAGTTAAGCTTACTGAATTCTCTGCCCATCGGAGTCATGAGTAAAATGATGCGTCCATCCCAAAAAAGCAGTGGCTACTATGCTGACTTCTATATAACCCTGGGATGGGGCTATACACACCCATATTGAGTGGGTGACTAGAGCAGTACATCAGGTAGCCCATGTGTGGTTTACTCCCCCTGCCCCCTCTGTGCCCTTGGGATCGCTGCAGTGGGCCTGCTGGGTCACTGCATGCCAAACCACTGCTCCTGGTCTGCCCACTGGGCTGCCTCACTGTCACTGCCTTCCAGGTCTCCATCCTCCCCACTGCCCTCCATGTCATCACCATCCAACTCCACAGTGGCATCAGCAGGGCTCTCCTCCTTCTCCATCTTCTGCATTCCTTCCAGAGACTTCTGGTCATTTGGGTCCAGGCTGAGAGACCAACAGTGTCAGATGATGGAGAAACATGGGCATTCTCAAGATCAAAAGTGCAATGTTTACATATTTGAGAAATAAAAAAAATAGGCCTAAGGGCGACACTGCTTTAACGTTTCATGAGGTGTGTAAAACACTGGACTTGTGTGTAACATTACCTAAGTGCTATGCTGTATTGGTCCATTGCCTCTTGATAATCATTGACCGCCACAAGGAAATCCCCCAGCATTCTGTGCAGCACACAGTCACTCTGATTGGCTAAGGCATTCCGGAGAAGAGCAATCCCTTCCTCATATTTCTGTTCCCGACCTGAAATAGGATAACAAACAATATCCAAAATCTTTTCTCTTACACTTATGAAGATGCAAAGGTTGTAAATCTCTACAGCACAACAGCTGATAAGGATAGGTACCAAGCTACATACTTAGCAGCTCTGCCTTTTTGACCACAGCCTTGGTGTAGTCAGGCCTCTGAGCTAGCGCCTTGTCCAGCAGGGTTTTGGCCTTCTCCTGGGTCACAGGATCCTCCAGGCAGACTGTGGCCAGGATGGTTAGAGTCTGGGCATTCGCTCCCAGGGTTTTATAGATGTTATTGGCCATCCCCATCGCCTCTCGGATCCCATTGGATGCCAGGTAACAGTCAATCAGACCTGAGGACAGAAGTCTCATTACTACTTCAATACTAGTAGCAATAAATAATATATGCCATTTAGCAGATGCTTTTATCCAAAGTGACTTAGAGCAATGCGTGCAAAAATGTTGCTTATGGATGGCCCCAGGAATAGAACCTACAACCTTGGCAGTGTAAGCGCCATGCTCTACCCTCTGAGCCATACAAGACTGCAAACTTGCATTGGATGTTTGATGTGGGGGCTGTTCCCAAGTGTAAACAGATTTTCATTAGAATGACTATCATAACAAGTAGGTCCCCTTGCCTTCGTAGCAGTCCAGACGGCATGGCGCCAGGCGCATGGCCTCTCTAAAGTGGATGATGGCCTCCTGAACTCGGCCCATGTTCCTCAGTGCTGCCCCCTTCAGGAGGAGGGCCTGCACACTGTTGCTGTTCAGCTGGATGGCCTTGGCCCCCAGGTAGAGGGCCCGGGAGTAGCGCTTACTGTAGAAGCTGTGACATCTGAGCCACCAAAAACAGATAGGTAGGAACATGTATTTAGTGTACATAGACTGAAAAACAGGCTTTTTAAAATTATAGATTAATAAAAATAAAAACTGCACTCAATTTAGTATTTCAACGACTTGGATCTTATCATACGTTTATTTCTGGTCACTGAAGATCACTTACCCAGATATGACCCAGGGCTCTGCATGCTGATCTGAGATGTTAAAAAGTCTTCCTCCAAGGACCTCAACATCCTCCAGGTGCCCCTCACGTGCCATAAGGTAGCCATATACATCCATGCCTGACAGCAAATGTAGACAACATAACTGAATTAGTCCAAATAATTAATTAATTAATTAATTAATATAAATATATATAATTAGTTAATGTCTTAGATAAGCATCGCTAGCCTGGCTTAGTGAGTCCTAAAAAATTTATGTATATGATGGGTTTTTCTGATACCAGCTGTCCAGTACCTTTGATCAGATAAGGGTCCAGCATCTGGGCCTGCTCAAACTTCAGGATGGAGTTCTTTGTGTCACCTGCCCTGAAGTAGACATCTGCCAGGCTCACCAGCAGGTCCACATTGTCCCGCAATAAAGACTTTTTCTCCAGAGAGCTGAGAAGGGGAATCAGGGAACACAGAAACACCCAGAATGAGAGTCCGAGCTTAACAATACCAAAGATGATTCATGAAATGAATAACGCTCCCATGGCGGTGAGGCACTGGTCTGCTCACCAGATGGTGTTGATTGCTCTGTGGTTGTCCCCTGCATGTATGAAGGCATAGGCTTTGATCCATGCAGAGAGCCAGTCCAGGTTGGGAATACTCTGGATCACATCCATAGTCATGGAAGCCACCTCAGCTCCCTTCACTGACAGAGACAGGAGACCTACAACAGACAAGGAGTTCAAAGAACCCTTCAAAATGTAGAGCACAATAACACGGGGTGTTGAGATGTCTGTGAGGTGCACTACAGAAACAGCCCAGTCACTAGTCCATACCAATGATGGCATCCAGTGCCAGAGGACACTGTCTCAGGACCTCTTTGTAGCTTGTGACAGCAGAGCGTTCCTGCCCAGCCTTCCTGTACAGATTTGCCAGCATCATGTTGATCTGAAAAGGATAAACAATTATGCAATTCCTCGCAAGAATCTCAGCTACTTTACTTTATTGAAATAGTCATAAATGGCACCGCAAGCTTAGCTGACATTGAGAGAAGATGAGGGGGCTTTCCAGAGGGGACCTCGAACTTCGCTGCCTACCTTTGGGGTTCTCTGTCTAGATGGAATCCCATCAAGCACTGCAATGGCATCCTTATCCAGCTTCAGGATGGTGTAGCACTCTGCAATCTTATACTTGACCTCAATCTCTGAGGGCAAACTCTGGGAAAAAGACAAATGTCATTGGTCAATTCAGAAGGCAATGTGATTCCTTCCAGCACATTGTGCACAATGATGTACAGTGTATTCGGAAAGAATTCAGACCACTTCACTTATTCCACATTTTGTTATGTTACAGCCTAATTTAAAATGGATTAAATTAATTGTTTACCTCATCAATCAACACAATACCCCATAATGACAAAGCAAAAACAGGTTTAGACATTTTTGCAAATTTAGAAAAAAGAATTAAAATAATTAACAGAAATACCTTATTTACATAAGTATTCAGACCCTTTGCTATGACACTTGAAATTGAGTTCAGGTGTATCCAGTTTCCTTTGATCATCCTTGAGATGTTTCTTCAACTTCATTGGATTCCACCTGTGCTAAAGTCAATTGATTGGAAAGGCACACACCTGTCTATATAAGGTCCCACAGTTGACAGTGCATGTCAGAGCAAAAATCAAGCCATGAGTTCGAAGGAATTGTCCGTAGAGCACGAGACGGGATTGTGTTGAGGCACAGATCTGGGGAAGCTTAACAAAACATTTCTGCAGCAGTGAAGGTCCCCAAGAACACAGTGGCCTCCATTATTCTTAAATGGAAGAAGTTTAGAACCATAAAGACTCTTCCTAGAGCTGGCCGCCCGGCCAAACTGAGCAATCAGGGGAGAAGGGCCTTGGTCAGGGAGGTAACGAAGAACCTGATGGTCACTCTGACAGAGCTCCTCTGTGGAGATGGGAAAACCTTCCAGAAGGACAACCATCTCTGCAGCACTCCACCAATCAGGCCTTTATGGTAGAGTGGCCAGATGGAAGCCACTCCTCAGTAAGAGGCACATGACAGCCCCCTTGGAGTTGCCAAAACGCACCTAAAGGTCTCTCAGACCATGAGAAACAAGATTCTCTGGTCTGATGAAACCAATATTTAACTATTTGGCCTGAATGCTAAGCATCACGTCTGGAGGAAACCAGGCACCGATCCTAAACCTGGCAAATACCATCCCTATGGTGAAGCATGGTGGTGGCAGCATCATGCTGTGGAGATGTTTTTCAGTATCAGGTACTGGGAAACTTGTCAGGATCGAGGGAAAGATGAACGGAGCAAAGTGCAGAGAGATCCTTGATGAAAACCTGCTCCAGAGCGCTCAGGACTTCGGACTGGAGCGAAGGTTCACCTTCCATAAGGACAACGAACCTAAGCCAGCGCCCGACTTGAACCCGATAGAACATCTCTGGAGAGACCTGAAAGGTTGAGAGGATCTGCAGAGAAGAATGGGAGAAAATCCCTAAAGACAGGTGTGCCAAGCTTGTAGCGTCATACCCAAGAAGACTAGAGGCTGTAATCGCTGCCAAAGGTGCTTCAACAAAGTACTGAGTAAATGGTCTGAATACTTATGTAAATGTAATTTCAGTTTTTTTATTTAATACATTTGCAAACATTTTTAAAAACCTGTTTTTGCTTTATCATTATTGTGTGTAGAGGGGGGAAAACAATTATCAATTTTAGAATAAAGCTAACATAACAAAATGTGGAAAAAGTGAATGGGTCTGAATACTTTCCGAATACACTGTATACTGTCTGTAGAGGAGGTCAGTCAAATGTGCATTATTTTAAATTAATGACATGAATGCTTGTTGCTAATATAGATATGTGTTGTAATTGACAGAGTTGGGAGCCTTGCACACCTGTGACTGTATGGAGGATGCAGTTCCCCCAGTAGATGGGCGAACTTTGGACGTTTTGCTGAGCACTTTCTTCTGCTGCAGTGCCATGTTGTACTTGCAGGCAGCATTACGGTACTCCTTGTCATGGAAGATGGCATCTGCATGGTAAACCAGCAACTGGTACTTCTGGGATGGTGAGAACAGCTCTCTGCAAGAAAAGATATGGCATGAGCATCAATGGCACAGTATTTGACTGACGATAACTTACGTGGTCAAGATCAATAGCAATCAACATACAACATGTTTACAACGTTAGAATTAATCCATCTTATTACATTTACACCCACCTTAAGCGATCTAGTTAACGTTAGCTAGCTTGCTACAAGTGCTTGCTTGTCAACTTCAACTTGTCTCGTGACGATCAGCATGCATTCATTAGGACACATGTTTTTATCAATTGTACAGAATGATATGCTTCAAAGCTGATCGAACGGAATGAATAGCTAGCTAGTTAGATAAAATGTGGATGTTCAGTAATAACGTTAGCTAGTTAGCCAACAAGCTAATACTTACGGATTGTTATTGCTCATTGTTAGCAGTAAGCTACTCATTATCCGAACGTTTGAGTGTAGTCCCGCAGCGGCCATATCCCGTACATGATCTATGACGTTCATTTCGATGTATTTTGATGGGTGTCTTTGAGAGAAAAAAAAATCTAAAGTTATACGATTGCAGTTAGTCAGTTAACTTACTAGCTTTCATCACAAACTGCGATGTATTAAATATGGCGCCGGAAGTTGGCAAGTTGAAGGACCCATGAATTATGTTTTGCTTTTATAAAAACAACATCCTATCCTTGATACATGTGGCATACATATTACATTTTTTTTCTCCTTGGTGTAAATTATTTAAATTGTAAAATAATACGTTTTAAATACCCAGTCAAAGTTTTCATGATCAGGAGAAAGTCTAGCCAGCTATAGTTTCTGCCCAAGCGCTGTTGGAACAAATCTTACCACTATCCTGTCATAACACGGAGGTAGCCAATTTAATTTTATTATTTAACTCAGTGTTTGGCAACATTTTCTTTTTTTTTGATTGAAGCCCACATACAATGACTGAACAATCAGCATTACTTCTTCGAAAGCAATTGGCAGGTAAGACAAACGTTTAAAGACAGAAAGAGACACCCAAGCTACGTAGCTATCTAGCCTAGCTAACCAGCCGCCGGGTTCAACGAGGGCAGCCACCATTGTTTGTTTACATTAGTGCACTGATCTTGGCTGTAAACACAGTCTAGTTATATATATTTTCCGCAAAATTATCATGTTAAGATGACGGAATTCAACTGCACAACTAACCCCATTTATGCATTGACGTAGTTTAAACTAGCGAGTTAGCTAGTTTAACATATTGACTGTCAATGAGAACGTCACCAGCGTTACGTTAGTTGGCTAGCTAGGAAGTCAATATTTTGTTACTGATTCGAGCTATAGAGGAAATAACTATCTAATTTAGCCCTAACCTAATCTTACACCAACCTCTGTCTGCAGTGAAACACAACCCTAGTGGACTATTAACATGATCAGGCTTGCTATTAGCTAGCTGACAAGCTAGCCAAGGAACAAAGGAATAATCGTCCCCAGGCCCATCTGACAACGGTGGGAACATCACATCATTGTTAGCCTGTTCACTCGTTCTGGCAATGGCATACATTCACTGTAGCTAACTCCATTAGCTGTTGACAGCTAGCATATACGGTAAATCTATTTCAATTCAATCACTTTTTGACAACACCCCTTTTGATTTGAACGAAACCTACCATACATATTTGCTCATTGTATAAGTGCTCAGAAAGTTACTATTTGGACCTGAATGCCAAAACGTTCAAGAGGTTAAGGTAACCAAAGTTTACCCATTTTGCGTTCACTGCAATATATGAAAGTTCGAGATTGCTTTCATTTAAAATCTTACAAACAAAGTGGTCAAACAGTTTTATAATTTCAGAATTTTTGGTATTAAAAAAAAGTATTTTTTTTTTAACCTTAACGTCAATTATCCAAACGCGTAAACTTCGATTTTTTTTCAAATGTGCATATGTTGTAGTTTAGACCCTATTTGACATAATATCTTTTTTTTTTTCTGTTGTGACCACCATCGGTTGAGACAACATTCCCTTTAATACATGGTGAATGTCATGTTTTGGCTGATAAATGTACTAAAATTGGAATAAAAATGAAATGTCGACTTTGAAATTGTACCACAAAGCTCATTGGAGCTCCACACATCAGCGAATGTTGACTTGAATGGGAACTGTTGTTTTAAATTATACTGTCAATCTTCCATAGGAAACCTTTTCAAATCATAGAAATATAGATAATAGAAATTACAATTTAAGTTGACATTTGACGGTGGGTGGAGAGGCGGTCATCTTTGGGGTAGTAATTAAAGTAAAACATTTTATTCAAGTTCAATGGTGTACCAGCTAAATTGCAGTGGTCTGAAGGAATAGGTCCATTTTATGAATTCTATTGGTGAAATGACACCCACCCTGTATTCAAGAGCATTTTGTTTCTCAACTGATAGTGGGCACAACACGAACACCTTAGATGATCTGAAATGGGGTCTTAGCTACAACATGCGAATATAAAAATAGAGTTTAGGTGATTTAAGGTCATTGATATTAAAGGTTTAAAAATGAACATTTTTTTTTAACTTAGTTTTAGTTTGACAGCCCTGTTTGTAAGCTTTTTAAATTATATAAAATTCAACCATTTATATTTTCCAGTGATGAAGACATGGATGTCTCATGGTATGGTGGTGTATGCAAAATGGGTCAACTTTGAGCACCTTTATCTTTTGAATGTTTTTGCGTTCAGGTACAAAAAGTCACTTTGACCACTTCTTCCATAGGCAAACATCTATGGAAAGTTTTGTTTAAATCAAAAGGGATGCTGTCAAAAAGTAATTTAATTAAAATGGCTTTAACAAGCGCAGTGGTCTAAGGAACTGCAGTGCTAGCTATGCCACTAGAGATTCTGGGTTCGAGTCCAGGCTCTGTCGCAGCCGGCCGCGACCTGGAGGCCCATGGTGCGGCGCACAATTGGCCCAGCGTCGTCCGGGTTAGGGAGGGTTTGGCCGGCAGGGATATCCTTGTCTCATCATACACTAGCGACTCCTGTGGCGGGCCGAGCGCAGTGCACGCTGACCAGGTCGTCAGGTGTACGGTGTTTCCTCCGACACATTGGTGCGGCTGGCTTCCAGGTTGGATGGGCATTGTGTCAAGAACCAATTATCTTGGTTGGGTTGTGTTTCGGAGGACGCATGGCTCTCGACCTTCGCCTCTCCCAAGTCCGTACGGGAGTTGCAGCGATGAGACAAGACTGTAACTACTACCAATTGGATACCACGAAATTGGGGAGGGTGGAAAAAATGGCTTTAACAATACAGGTTTTAATTCTGCTGTAGAGTGCATTCAGAAAGTATTCATAACCCTTGACTTTTTCCACATTTTGTTGTTATAGCCTGAATTCAAAATGGATTCAATTGTTTTTTCCTTTCACCCATCTACACACAATACCCCCATAATGACAAAAGGAAAACATGTTTTTCGACATTTCTGCAAATGTATTAAAAATTAAATATATAAATATCTACTTTACGTAAGTATTCACACCCCTGAGTCAATACATGTTAGAATAACCTTTGGCAGCGATTACAGCTGAGAGTCTCTCTGGGTAAGTCTCTGAGCTTTGCACACTTGGATTGTACAACATTTGCACATTATTCTTTTAAAACTACTTCAAATTCTTTCAAGTTAGTTGTTGATCATTGCTAGGCAACCATTGTCAAGTCTTGCCATAGATTTTCAAGCCGGTTTAAGTCAAAACTGTAGCCAGGCCACTCAGGAACATTCAATGTCGTTTTGGTAAGCAACTCCAGTGTATATTTGGCCTGTGTTTTAGGTTATTGTCCTGCTGAATGGTGAATTTGTCTCCCAGTGTCTGTTGAGAAGCTGACAACCAGGTTTTCCTCTAGGATTTTGCCTGTGCTTAGCTCTACTTTAAAAAAATAAAAATGTTGTTAAAAAAAAGCTCCCTATTCCTTGCTGATGACAGGCATACCCATAACATGATGCAGCCACCACCATGCTTGAAAATATGAAGAGTGGTACTCAGTGATGTGTTGTGTTGGATTTGCCCCAAACATAACTCTTTGTATTCAAGACATAAAGTTAATTTATTTCTATTTTCTTTTCTTTTTTTGCAGTTTTACTTTAGTGTCTTATTGCAAACAGGATGCATGTTTTGGAATATTTTTATTCTGTACAGGCTTCCTCCTTTTCACTCATTAAAGTTAGAATTGTGGAGTAACTACAATGTTGTTGATCCATCCTCAGTTTTCTCCCGTCACAGCTATTAAACTCTGTTTTAAAGTCAACATTGGCCTCATGGTGAAATCCCTGAGCGGTTTTCTTCCTCTCTGGCAAATTAGTTAGGAAGGATACCTGTATCTTTGTAGTGACTAGGTGTATTTATACACCATCCAAGTGTAATTAATAACTTCACCATGCTCAAAGGGATATTCAATGTCTGCTTTTTTTTACCCATCTACCGATAGATGCCTTCTTGGCAAGGCATTGGACAACCTCCCTTGTCTTTAGTTGACTCTGTTTGAAATTCACTGCTTGACTGAGGGGCCTTACAATTATCTGTATGTGTGGGGTACAAAGATGAGGTAGAAATTCAAAAATTATGTTAAACACTAGTATTGCACAGTGAGTCCATACAACTTACGTGACTTGTTGAGCAGATTTTTACTCCTGAACTTATTTAGGCTTGCCATAACAAATAGGTTGAATACTGATTGACTCAAGACATTTCAGATTTTTATTAATTAGAAAAAATGTCTGCACATAATTCCGCTTTGACATGATGGGTTTTGTGTGTAGGCCAATGACACAATCTCAGTTTAATACATTTTAAATTCTGTCTGTAACACAACAAAATGTGGAAAAAGTCAAGACGTTTGAATACTTTCTGAAGGCAAAGTATTAACTAACCCCATCTTCTTCTGTATCTTAGTAAATAGCTATACGTTTATATCTTGGCAGTTGTCAGACACATGAACATTCTTTCAGCCAATGTAAGTTACATTTTGTGCACCTGAGGGGGGTTACATGTTGGTCACACTGACAATAGGGACTCTTTTTCTACCTCTGTCTACACAACTTTTCACTGTTCCTTTTGTCTCCTTTTTGTTAGTTGTTGCATTTTGTTACCTTGTGTCTTTCTATTTCAGAGCTCAACAAGAACCCAGTGGAGGGCTTTTCAGCTGGCCTAATAGATGATGAGGATATATACAAATGGGAGGTGGTCATCATAGGGCCACAAGACACCCTCTTGTAAGTTAGGACATTTATTCGAGAATGTGTCTGAACATAGGTTGATATTCTCTAAAGAAGAGGAGTACATACTTTGAATGTACTCTCAGATGGGTAAATGGGGATGATGACTGTTTTGACCTTGACGGAGCTGCTCTTCTTCCCGGGGAAGGCCTGCCCGCTCCAAGACCTCTCCATCACAGTTGAGTACTCCACATTGTCCCCCTCCCAGAGGGCAAAGAATCTTGGCGTGACCCTGAACAACACCCTGTCATTCTCAGTAAACATCAAAGCAGTGACTCGCTCCTGCAAGTTCATGTTCTACAACATCCATGGAGTACGACCCTTCCTCACACAGAAAGAGGCAACGGTCCTATTCCAGGCTCTTGTCATCTCCTGTCTAGACTAATGCAGCTACAGTATCTCTTGGCTGGGCTTCCTGCTTGTGCCATCAAACCCCTTCAACTTATCCAGAATGCTGCAGGCTACCTGGTGCTCAACTTTCCCATGTCACCGTGCTCCTCCGCACACTCCACTGGCTTCCAGTCGAAGCTTGCATCCACTCCAGGACCATGGTGCTTACCTACTGAGCAGCAAGAGGAACTGCCCCTTTCTACCTCCAGGCTATGCTCAAACCCTACACCCCAACCCGAGCACTCTTCCACCTCTGGTCTCTTGGTGTCCCACCCCTACGGAGGGCCAGCTCCTGCTCAGCCCAGTCAAAGCTCTTCTCTGTCCTGGCACCCCAATGGTGGAACCAGCTTCCCTCTGAGGCTAGGACCGCAGACTCCCTGCCCACCTTCCGAAAACGTCTGAAACCCTACCTCTTAAATGAATCCCACAGCCCCCTTTCCATGACATAGACTGACCAGGTGAATCCAGGTGAAAGCTATGATTCCTTATTGATGCCACCTGTTAAATCCACTTCAATCAGTGTAGATGAAGGGGAGGAGACAGGTTAAAGAAGGATTTTTAATCCTTTAGACAATTGAGACATGGATTGTGTATGTGTGCCATTCAGAGGATGAATGTGCAAGAGAAAAGATGACAGTGCCTTTGAACGGTGTATGGTAGTAGATGCTAGGGACACCGGTTTGAGTGTCAAGAACTGCAACGCAGCTGGGGATTTTCACGCTCAACAGTTCCCCGTGTGTATCAAGAATAGTCCACCACACAAAGGACATCCAGCCAACTTGACACAACTGTGGGAAGCATTGGACCAGCATCCCTGTAGAACGCTTTTGACACCTTGCAGTCAATGCCCCGATGAATTGAGACTGTTCTCAGGGCAAAAGGGGGTGCAACTCAATATTAGGAGGGTGTTCCTAATGTTTTGTACACTGTGTGTATATAGTCCTACTTTACTGACTGTGAGCTGGGTGAGGCAACCACATATATCTTAAGATGAATGCGCTAATTGTACGTCTCTGTGGATAAGAGCATCTGCTAAATGACCCCAATGTGAAATGCGTTGCTTCCTCTGTTCTCTTCCTTACAGTGAAGGAGGGTTTTTCAAGGCATACCTGACCTTTCCCTATGATTATCCACTACGGCCTCCCAAGATGAAGTTCATCACTGAAATCTGGCATCCTAATGGTAAACACCCTTGTCACACGTTATGAGCCCTACTAAACCTAGAGCTGTAACCTTTTAAAATCATTGGAGTGGGATTTGTGTCCCCTACCATGTTTGCTGTTTACTAGTGTATATAATGACTTCATCTCTCATAGTGGCAAAGAATGGTGATGTATGTATCTCAATACTGCATGAGCCAGGAGAGGACAAGTTTGGCTATGAGAAACCAGAGGAACGTTGGCTTCCAATCCACACTGTAGAGACTATTATGATTAGTGTGATCTCCATGCTGGCCGACCCTAACAGTGATTCGCCTGCTAATGTGGATGCAGCGGTGAGTTGTAATAATAAATGTATGTAACACTGTGTTACAATACCCAAGTACGTCCAGAACCTGTAACAAAGTGACAATGACAACTGTGCTACTGAGTTTGTGCCTGTCCCACAGAAAGAGTGGAGGGAGGATCCTAATGGTGAATTCAAGAGGAAGGTGGCTCGCTGTGTACGGAAAAGCCAGGAGATGGCATTTGACTAGAACCCAGACTCAGTGGCAAAGTTCCAGGGTGAGTAAGCAACATTCACCTACCTACTCATTCTTGTTGTTATTTAAAGGAATGCAATCATTATTTTGTAATGTTCAGTTCTGACTGTTCTGTTTCATACTTGACTGTGGTAGAAAACATTGAATGTTTTTCCCCTCTTCCATCTAGCTAAAGGAAATGGCTTCAGAAGGAAAATAGTCCGTTCAGACTAGGCTTTTGCACCCCTTCTTTTGCCAATCAAGGGATTTGGTCGGCCAGCCACTTTTTTTTTTTTCAAACGAAGAATGAATGTGAGAAACCTACCAGCAAATATTTCCCTCCATTTCCTACCTGGAATTGTATATTTCGTTTTATTTATTTGGAAAAATATGATGTAAGATATGTCACTAATGTAAATTAACTCGCTTTTTTTTTAATCTGCTGCTGAACAGTTTCTACTTTATACCAGGTTTCTTATGCAATTTGTTTGTTGTGCTTGAAGAATTTAAAACAAATGAAAGCCAGTTCTTCTCATTATTAGGTTCTCACCAAGTGTCCCATCTTCAGTCACCTCTACAGAATGCGGGCCTGCCTGCAAAACCTTGTCAAGCATGTTTTCGTCTTTCAACACCTGTCATTTGATCACTGCTGCCTTATGTTAGGTCTACTCCCTCTTGGTGGTTGACCTCTCCCTGGAGGGTTTGATCAGTGTGCTTGTTGACTGGGTCCTCTACCCAGATAATCACAATGTCTGTTACCATTCATGTCACTCTGCTTTAATGAAACTTTTTCCAAAACAACCAAAAAGTTCTATGTGGTTAAGAATTAAGCTGTGATTATTCAGTGGATATACCGGTTTTCTGGCATCTGAATTTACCTCAACTTAAAATGATATTTATTTTTTGGTTTTGTAGTTGTTTGATTTATTCTTAGTCTAGTGTTACATGGGAGCTGTAAATGTGATTGACATGACTTGTCCCTCTGAGGTTGTTTCTGGGTGATGGGCGGCACGTTTGGCTTCTTGGTGCATGTGTACCGTTATTATTTTATCAGATCTTGTAGAATTCACATCTACCCCTAGATTTATATTCTGACTTGTGTATTCAGATTGAGTACAAAAGTCTCAAACTAAGGCCATCTAATGTTCTGTTATTGCCGCAGCCTATTGTGGACAACCTGTTTTTCTTTAAGGAATGACAGAAGTCTCATGATATTAACCACCATCTATTTACTCTTGGTGAAACCAGGTGGTAAATTACTGGGAGGCATGCATTTACACCATTAGTTAGAAATGTGTACCATATGCATCAGGTATCTAGGTCTGTTTTGTCTGTTACATGGGATTTTGCTGTTGGATTGTTGACATGTGAAAAGGAATGGAAAAATTGTAAAGTAATCTGGTATCAAGTGTTATTCTGAAAGGGGAAAAAATTGACAGCTTTCTGATGCATGTTGATTTAATATTATGCATAACAATCAATGTTTGAATTGTGGTGGGGTGCTTTGCCACAGGCTTAATAATCCAACTTTGCTTTGATCGTGTTCATTAGAGCCACCCTAAAGCCGACACCAAATCATCAACAACAATGTCATAGTCATGACCGATCCTTTAAGACTATCAAATGACAAACCACTAATGACACATGCAGTCATGTTTGCAGGTTGATTTGCCAACAAATTAGCTATGCTGGGATTGCATACAAATGCAGGTATTATTCATATTTCGATGTGACATATGGTTTACAATTGATGGTATTGTGTAGGCTTTGACACAACTTCTTTGTACTCTTTAGATTTCACCTCAGACCGGTGTTCACTGTATTTGCATAAGAGACTTTGTGCGTTTAAAACATCATGAAGCAATACACTCTGATCATTTCAATCATGTTTTTCCCTGGTAACCCTGTTCTCACCCTATCCCCCTTGTTTGTTGTGTTTACCACTTTATGTTTATGCCATGTGTATTTGACATGAGCTCAATAAAATGTGTTAACTGTCATACTTATTGTATTTTTGTTTTATTTATCTAGTGTTGGTCTAATCGGATGGGAAGAGAAAAAAATTGGTAAATTTACTTAAGGTGCATTCGGAAAGTATTCAGAGCCCTTAACTTTTTCCACATTTGGTACGTTATACCCTTATTATATACCCCTCAATCTGCCCATAATGACAAAGCGAAAACAGGTTTTTAGATATCTTTGCAAATTTATACAAAATAAACAAATACCTTATTTACATAAGTATTCAGACCCTTTGCTATGAGACTCAATGTAGATCAGGTGCATCCTGTTTCCATTGGTCGTCATTGAGATATTTCTACAACTTGATTTGCGTCCACCTGTGATAAATTGATTGGACATGATTTAGAAAGGCAAACACACCTGTCTATATAAGGTCCTACAGTTGACAGTGCACGTCAGAGCAAAAACCAACCCATGAGGTCGAAGGAATTGTCCGTAGAGCTCCGAGACAGGATTGTGTCGAGGCACAGATCTGGGGAAGGGTACCAAAACATTTCTGCAGCATTGAAGGTCCCCAAGAACACAGTGGCCTTCATCATTCTTAAATGGAAGAAGTTTAGAACCACTGAGACTTCCTAGAGCTGGCCGCCCAGCCAAACTGAGCAATTGGGGAAGAAGGGCCTCGGTCAGGGAGGTGACCAAGAACCCGATGGTCACTCTGACAGAGCTCTGGAATTCCTCTGTGGAACTGTGAGAAACTTCCAGAAGAACAACCAGCTCTGCAGCACTCCAACAATCAGGACTTTATGGTAGAGTGGCCAGATGGAAGCCACTCCTCAGTAAAAGGCACATGACAGCCAATGGTGTAAAAATACGTATTAAAGTCATTTTTGGGGTATTTATACTTTACTATTTATATTTTTCTCAACTTTTACTTCACTGCATTCCGAAAGAAAATATTGTACTTTTTACTCCATACATTTTCCCTGAAAATTGTGAAATTCATGCACTTATCAAGAGAACGCGTGGTCATCCCTACTGCCTATGTTCTGGTGGACTCACTAAACACAAATGCATCTTTTGTAAGTAATGTCTGAGTGTTGGAGTGTGCTCCTGGCTAACTACATTTTAAAAACAAGAAAATGGTGCCGTCTGCTTTGCTTAATATAAGGAATTTGAAATTATTTATACTTTTACTTTTGATACTTAAGTATATTTTAGCAATTAAATGTACTTTTGATACATAATTATATTTCAAACCAAATACCTTTAGACTTAACTCAAGTAGTATTTTACTGGGTGACTTTCTCTTTTACTTGAGTCATTTTCTACTAAGGTATCTATACTTTTACTCAAGTATGACAATTGGGTACTTTTTCCACCACTGATGTCAGCCGCTTGAAGATTGCCAAAAGGCACCTAAAGGACTCTCAGACCATAAGAAACAAGATTCACTGGTCTGATGAAACCAAGATTGAACACTTTGGCCTGAATGCCAAGCGTCACATCTGGAGGAAACCTGGCACTTATATAAATGTGATATTTCAGTGTGTTATCTTTTAAAAATTGCACAGCTATTTTCTGGTCTTTCCAGAGATGTTTGATCGGGTTCAAGTCCGGGCTCTGGCTGGGCCATTCAAGGACATTCAGAGATTTTTCCCGAAGCCACTCCTGCTTGGTCTTGGCTGTGTGCTAAGGGTCGTTGTCCTGTTGGAAGGTGAACCTTCACCCCAGTCTGAGGTCCTGAGCTCTCTGGTGCAGGTTTTCATCAAGGATCTCTCTGTACTTTGCTCCATTCATCTTTCCCTCGATCCTGACTAGCCTCCCAGTCCCTGCCTCTGAAAAACATCTCCACAGCATGTGCTGCCACCACCATGCTTCACCGTAAGGATTGTGCCAGGTTTCCTCCAGACAGTGACGGTTCTAGCTTGTATGGCTCCCTGGGCGAACCCACCCCCAAAAAGCACCATTCTGCACTAACGGTCCTTTTTATTCAGACATTTGGAACAACACAAATAAATAATCATAACATAATTTAAAACTATATATATAAAAAATATGCAAAAATAAGACTCATAAATATCAAAAAGAAGTAACAAAGCCAAATAGAAACAAACTGTAGTATATAAATTAAAGAGAATCAAATTATTACACTATTACCCTATTGCTAACAAAAAAAAAAAACTAAATTGCACAAATCCTATATCACACAAATAGAATAACACACTTATAAAGAAGAGAACCTGATTATTAAACTATTGCACTTCAAACAAGAAACACACAAACTAAATTGCACAACTAATTGCATTAGTCCTGTACAAAGTTAGAGGTGCGCTATTTGATAGATTCCCCCTACCTCAGACTTCCAGTGGGGAGACCTGAGGTCAACCTACCCCGCCATCTCGTACTTCTGAGTGGGAGACATTCCCAGGCAGTAGCCTGCCTAGCTCACAAACTAGAATCAGGGCGCCCACTCCGACAAGGTTAATTGACCCACAGTCCCACATGGTGACATGATATCATTGACGTGACATGCAAATGAGTGATAGAAAACCGATCGCGCAAATTTTACCATTCGGAATTATTATTTTTTAAATTGTACGGCGCCCCATGCCGCCCCCGGCAAGATGCCGTCCTGGGCGGCTACCCATGTCGCCTATGCCTAAATCCGTCACTGGCTCCAGATCTGACGCTTGGCATTCAGGCCAATCTTGGTTTCATCAGACCAGAGAATCTTGTTTCTCATGGTCTGAAGTCCTTTAGGTGCCTTTTAGCAACTCCAAGCGGGCTGTCATGTGCCTTTTACTGTGGAGTGGCTTCCGTCTGGGCACTCTACCATAAAGGCCTGGTGGAGTGCTGCAGAGATGGTTGTCCTTCTGGATGGTTCTCCCATCTCCACAGAGGAACTCTGAAGCTCTGTCAGAGTGACTATCGGGTTCTTGGTCACCTCCCTGACCAAGGCCCTTCCCCCCGATTGCTCAGTTTGGCCCGGGCGGCCAACTCTAGGAAGTCTTCGACCTCATGCCTTGGTTTTTTCTCTGACGTGCACTTTCAACTGACAGGTGTGTGCTTTTCCAAATAATTTCCAATCAATTGAATTTACCAGAGGTGGACTCCAATCAAGTTGAAGAAACATCACCCTCTGCAACTGGATCCTGGACTTCCTGACGAGCCGCCCCCAGGTGGTAAGGGTAGGGAACAACACGTCTGCCATGCTGATCCTCAACACTGGGGCCACTCAGGGGTGTGTACTTAGTCCCCTCCTGTACTCCCTGTTCACTCATGACTGCATGGCCAAACACGACTCCAACACCATCATTAAGTTTGCTGACAACACAACAGTGGTAGGCCTGATCACCGACAATGATGAGACAGCCTATAGGGAGGAGGTCAGAGACATGGCAGTGTGGTGCTAGGACAACAACCTCTCCTTCAATGCGAGCAAGACATAGGAACTGGACTACAGGAAAAGGCAGGCTGAACAGTCTCACATTAACATCAACGGGGCTGTAGTGGAGCGGGTTGAGAGTTTCAAGTTCCTTGGTGTCCACATTACCAACGATCTATCATGGTCCAAACACACCAAGACAGTCGTGAAGAGGGCACAACAAAACTTTTTCCCCCTCAGGAGACTGAAAAGATTTGGCATGGGTCCCCAGATCCTTAAAAAGTTCTACAGCTGCACCATCGAGAGCATCCTGACCAGTTGCATCACCACCTGGTATGGCAACTGCTCGGCATCTGACCGTAAGGCGCTACAGAGGGCAGTGTGTACGGCCCAGTACATCACTAGGGCCAAGCTTCCTGCAATCCAGGACCTATATAATAGGCGGTGACCATAAAATTGTCAGAGACGCCAGTCACCCAAGTCATAGACGGGTTTCTCTGCTATCGCACGGCAAGCGGTACCGGAGTGCCAAGTCTAGGACCAAAAGGCTCCTCAACAGCTTCTACCCCCAAGCCATAAGACTGCTGAACAATTAATCAAATGGCCACCAGACTATTACATTGACCCCCCCAACCCCCATTTGTTTTGTACACTGCTGCTACTCACTGTTTATTATCTATGCATAGTCACTTCACCTCTACTTACATGTACAAATAACCTCTAACCTGTACCCCCACGGTACCCTTATATATAGCCTCGTTATTGTTATGTTATTGTGTTATTGTTTTTAATTTTTTACTTTATTTTATTTGGTAAATTATTTGGTAAAAACTCTTCTTGAACTGCACTGTTGGTTAAGGGCTTGTAAGTAAGCATTTCACGGTAAGGTCTACACCTGTTGTATTCGGCGCATGTGACAAATAAAGTTCGATTTGATTTGAAGGATGATAAATGGAAACAAGATGCACCTGAGCTCAATTTCGAGTCTCATAGCAAAGGGTCTGAATACTTACGTGAATAAGGTATTTCTGTTTTTAATTTTTAATACATATGCAAAACATTTCTAAAAACTTGTTTTCGCTTTGTCATTTAAACCATTAATAAGGCTGTAACTTACCAAAATGTGTAAAAAGTCACGGGGTCTGAATACTTTCCGAATGCACTGTACAACCTCTTGTCAGTAGTCTGCTCTGGACCGCCCCATGGACTGACATCCTCTCCTGTTCACACGACCATGGCAATGTAAGATTGATACTTGTAACCACCGATATTAAAATTGACCTCATCGATTTGTTACAAAGTAACAAAATCATGAGAAAACAGGTTACATTTGTCGAGGAAATAAGAAAAGGTGATCGCCTGATAAAACGCGGTGGTAGTCGCGTTTTAGCAACAAGGTAGGCTTGCAAAATGAACTAATTGTATGCTTCTGTAATGAATGTTAATGAAATGAGTGCGTTATATTTATAGACACATCTGTTTTTAATGAGGACTTGTTTTTCGAGATTTGCTATTATTGCGTTCAATGCAACCATTTCAGATCAAGTTTCTATTATTTCATGTTTGTAGATCTGCGGAGTCAAATAACATGTACCATCATAGATATATAGGTATGTACTGTATGTATAGCCTACTGGTTGTTAACTTGTGCATTGTATGCTTGCATGTTTACGTTGTTAGTTTGAAACTATAGGCTATTTTGTGAGTCGGAAATGCAAGGTGAAACGCTGCTCTGTTGATAGAGAACTGAAATGCAATAGTCTGCGTGTGGCATGCAATAGACACCATAGAAGCCAGTCGGGAGTCCATATCTTTCCAAATGGTATTTTGGAAAATGTATTTTTGGGGGGTTATCCAAATGTTAGTGCAATGTTAATTTGGTGAATCAATCAATTTAACATGACTGGTGATTGAACTAATACGCATTAACATTTTACTCAAGAAAATATTGTGTGATTAATGCAGATCATTAATACACCTATCTGTATGACAGACTCTGAGCATGTGTATAAGGAACAAAACACCAGGGTGGAGATGCACAGGACAGCACATTTCAAGGTTCCTGACCACCAGCAGGTGAAAACCATACACGTCCCCAAGTCCATGATGACTGCACCATTTCTACAGGTAACATGTCAGCAAGTTATTTGTCATATACCAGAATGAATATATATTGCTGAATGTAAATGTAGTGTTCTACAAAATATTGTTATCATGTTCCAGCATCCAACCCTCACAACTGGACAGAAACGATATCTCTACAGTATTGCAAATGTTTACAGCACCGAGCACATGAGACGACTGATGAAGCAACACTATCTCAATGTGCTGCACCGGTGTATTAAATCAGGTGGGTTGTAATTGTATTTACTTTAGAATTGAATATAGGCCAACTATTGCCCATCTTAGATGAAATGTTTTCCCTCAAGGTCATAGCTCTTTGGATGGAACCAAACATACTACTGGAGACCCACTGCTTAAAGATCGGCTCACGTTCAGGATGGACAATGAGAGAGATTCTGGATCTAGGATCAAGCCATATGGACAGAGGAAGGGCGCCACAGTGCACTCTAAAGTTATCCTCCCAAAGATTACCAACAGTCCCAGTGCAGAGTGAGAAGATTGTATTTGAAATAGTTATAATGAAGTCAGTCATACATTATATTATTCTGACAATGTATTGAAGTATAATTTTTATCATTTCAAAACACATTCTCCTTGTTAGTAACATTTATTTGAGTCTCCCATTAAACTGCTTATGAGAATTTTTAAATAGTTTATAAACCATTATTACATACTGTAACGGTTTTGACTTGAGGTTATAATTTATAGGGGTGCCAGGTAGGTTGTGCCTACCAGAGAAAATATTAGTTTCTCCTTTTAGTTTGATAGGGAATGAGTCCCATCTGGTCCGTCAAGTCTACACCAATACAAAGGACTCATGTAAATGTCAGGATGGAAATACACTTTTCATGAACCCTTAAAACAATGGAAATAACTTCAAAACAACTGTATTCTTTTGCGTGGATGTATTAACATAAATGATCACACACAACAATATAACAATAAGGAGCTTTAAACAGCTCTGGTTACTTCAGAAATGTCCTGTACCTCGGGCCTAAAGAGTCCAGCCCGGTAAACAAGTTCAGGGAACTCAACTGACCTTAGTCACGCAATGGTTGTCCGTCATACAGTGTAGCGTAAACCCAGTGTCAATCATACAATGAAAAGAACAAATATTTTACCACACATTTCAATAAATCCTCAACTACAACTAACTACATAAATCATCACAGTATACATCACACCCAAAACAAATGAAATACCGTATACAAAAAAGGTTGTAGTCAGTCGGTCAGTCAGAGAAGCAAATCCGCCGACAGATCTCCAGCGGAGAAAGGCCACGAAAACCAACGGAGAGGTGTAGTCCACAGACGCAAAGAGTGGATCCGATCCTGGATAGATTTTCTATTAGGCTACACAAAGCACACTTTTACAGCAACACAACAACGGAAGAGAGAAGCTTCAGAACTGAGGGTCGAACACATCCTCATTCATGTTTCCATCACAACTCCACTTTTGCGCAGCTGATGCTGGCTATTTAATTGGGAATTAAAGGGGAAGCACCCTAGTGGAAGGAGAAGCACTATTTAATTAAGAATTAAAGGGGAAGCGCTCTATTTGAAGGAGAAGCACTGAGACGGTTCAGAAACATTCAGGGCCGTCACACACCCCCTCCCCTGGAAAAAGCCGACCATTGCCCTGGAAGGCACATCTTGGTCGGGGAAACCGAGAAAGGTCTCCTCATCACTTTCCTCTACAAAAATATTCATTACTTTTTGGCGCTCAT